>NW_022639586.1:414852-438666 GCF_010583005.1 Odontomachus brunneus | reverse complement strand
TATATATATATATATATATATATATATATATATATATATATATACATCGTCGTGTGCAGCGCGCGGAGCCGAGAGGAAAGATATTTCTTCATCGAGGGCGACCAAGAGGAACCGATCGGAGACTCGCGTGCGTATCGATCAATGTGCCATTATGCGAAGCATCATTGTGCAACAGCGACAAGTGAGAGGAAAGGTAGGTGTTTTCAACTACAGAATATATACCGGTTATTTTCTCAACGCGGCTAACATCAGGTGCTCGCGAAAGTTTTTCGGATTTCTAGCGATATTTCTTTCGATGTTGCCAACAAAATAGCACATGTCATGTGCAAGCGAGGTGTTTGTCGTTGCAATTGACCATTTCCTGTCGCAATTCAGCACTTGCTGTCGCCTTTCATTATCTGTGGATTGTCCGGTTCCGCGTCTGTGAGAAACGGCTCACATCTGACTTTTGCAAGCTCCTGATAGTTGGGAGATAGCTGCAAAATGCGCCCTTTTCAGGTTCGTAAGAGTCTCACGGCTTGTACGATCGGTATGCGAAAACTACGAAAAGAAATAGCGTATCGATCTTGAATGATTGGGAAACGAATGAAAATGAGATCCCCTCGTGACACTCGAGGTTACCATGCGCGAAACGGTTCATGCACGGAGGAGGAAGCGAGCAGAAGAGGGAACACAGCGGGTCACTCGATCTTGTACGCGAGAGGAGAAGGCGCGTCGTGCCGCACGAGCGAAAAGTAGACCATGTAAATGTCCGAGATCACTGGTTTCACAGCCCCCGTTAGTTGCACTTTTGCGGCGCAGGATTCAATGAGCGTGAGAACCCCGTCAAGCGGCCACGAAGAATATCAGAGGAATATTTATGAGACGAATATTAATAGCCGACGTTTCCAGAGTGACTTTCAGCATTTCGCGGGAAGAGCCGCGAAAGAAATATACGATTCACGGCGCACCGATGTAGGCGGCTTCTTCTTCTTTTCCTCTTCTCCTCGCGTGAAAGTTCGCTTGACCGGCGAAAGCGGTAAAGTACACGGGGTGTTAGTACTTTGCAAGATAAGTAGACTCGAATTCTCTTTTCCAGCGTAATTCGACTTTCTTTATACAGGAGAAATATCCTTTATCTCTCCTCGATAACGAACGTCTCTCCTTATCGACGTTATCTTCTCTCGCGTCTGTGTTACAGAGATTTATATTTTAATTGGGCAAATAGAGAAAAAAGCGGAGTGCCTCGCGCGCGCGCGCGTTGAAACGGCGACAAGAAAGAAAGAAGGAATTAGAGGGAATGATTCCCATTTGCCGAAATCGTGCCGTTGCTACTTTCCAAGAGCAAACTCGGGGAGATCGCAGCGTCCGGCGGGTGGACGATCGAAGCGGCCGCTGGGACGCGATTTATCGCGCATAAAACGAGGGCGTAAGTTGGTCAGGTACGATTCGGCGAGTCCATTCGGCGGGAGTCGACTATGTTAATGAACCGGATCGAGATAATGCCATGCGATGCTGCTAGTTTACGGTTCTGCTAACGCGGCCGGAAGTGCATAGCTATCGGGTGACAGGCATAGCCCGGCGTTATCGATCCGTTGCTTCGCTCGCCCGTCGTCCACCCGCCGCTGCCCATTCGCAGAAAGGAAAGAAACAGAGGCGAGCGCTAGTTGGGTGGCGTAAAAGTCTTGATAGGTTCCCAGTATTTCCGGTTATCTCGTTCCGACACGACGCCGTCTTCATCGTCATCGCGCGCACAGTCTCTTCTGGTACGTGACGTGGCGGTTGGGAAGAAGAGTCGGTGGCTGCAGCAGAATTTCCGGCAACGTTCGCCGACAAGGGAGGAGACACGGGGTAAACCAGTCGCCGGTGGAGACCGTATACCGTAAGAGAGTGAGGAAGAAAAATGGAGAATAGGATTGCACGAAAACACGGATGCGCTACGTACCACGACGAAGCTCGGCGGCGAGTCTCCTCCGGTTCCTCCGCGCCGCTGCCGCGCCGAAGATTCGTTTTTCAACGCGGCGACATTGTGTCGCTGCGGTACGTTACCGCCGTGCTTATTCTGGCGTGGAAAGATGTCACGGTGATGTCGGACGCCGATATCGCGCCGGTCACGCCGGGCGCGTATACACGTTTACTGGTCAATTCCGAATTTATTCGCCTGATTATATCCGCGCCGATCGCTCGTGAGGTTGACATGGCATCCTGATTAAAAGTTTTACGCGCGTCCCGTTCAAATGACGGCTGGTATAAAACAGAGAGTTGTGCCGTGTCCATTTATCGGTTTTCGCGGCGATATCGCATAATGGCGAATTTGCACGCTTTTACGGCGACTTTCACGAGGACAGGGAGACGGTAAAATGAGTATCGCGGCAGTAGCGAGTAACATCTAAGAAACAGAGAGTGCTCGTCGAGGAACGATGAGATTGCATAATAATAATAACAACTCAAACGCACGATACTAAAGATTCAAGAGCCAAGTGGAACTAATTGTATCAACAGACCGGCTATCCGAGAACAATCCGGCGATTCGCGCGTCGACGTTCCAAACAAATACGTATCTTCAAAAAAAAGGAAGGAGAAACGAGCAAAATAACCACGAGGTGTCCTGGTAATTGGAAATCGGGCTCTATTCTAACCAGATGATATACCGACGATGACATTGACGCGCGCACGCAAGATCATCAGTCACCGCGCCGGACGTCATCGCGAATGAGAACGCTGGCCGTAAGACGTCCACCTCGAGCCATTTGTCAAAAGTCGAGACAGTCCTATCGAAGTGTCTCTCCGAAATTATCTGCCGCCGGCGCCGGACCTGCGGGATTCCGGACAATCTGTCCCGCTCGAATTATCCAACATTAACCCCTTCCCTTTCGCCCCCGAGTTATCGATCCGTCGATTCCGATGGTTCGCTACTTCGCGTAGCGCAGTCCGGTTCCCAATCCTCAAGTGATTTCGGGCAAGTATCTCTCTTCTTGGCCCTGCCAAAAGTACGTGCTTGTCGCAGCGAACGTTTCTACTTTACTTTACGAACCGTTCTTTTTTTCCCCCCAAGGAAAAACAGAATATGAAGCAGTAAGAGCGCGGGTGGGATTACTTGGCGCAAAAGGGCTAAGTTACGTTATCGATGGCCGCAGGGCGCGACCGTAAGATAGTACGCTCTCGACCGTTAAACCGTTAAACGCGACCCTATGCATATTGCATTCGAATGGGAGAGACATATCTTTCGATGAGCAAAGAGCACGCTGCCTAGAGTCATCCGATTGCGAATTCATGGTGCCGATAAACGTGTCGAGATAGCTGTTCTTTTCCCCGTCGGTTTTTGCCTCTTCTTATCGTGTTTATATCTTGGCGAACAGTTTTAAGGATATACAGCTCGATAAATACGTCATATTCCGTTAGGATTTTGTCTTGCCGTATACACACTCATGCGGGCCGCGTGCATGCAATCCACTTAAAGTTCGTCTCTTCGTTCGCGTCCCGGCCCCATCGAAAGTTGTAAACCAAATCGAGATGTGCGTCGGGCGATCGAGGAAAGTGGCGGCGGAGTAAATAGCGGGTGTTTTTGCCATGTCGATGCTCGGGATACGCGAGGAGGTCGAGCGCGGCGCTACTATACTTCGAATGACGGGGTTGCCTGGCTCATCTTAGCCACGGTTGCGCTCGGTCAGGTTAGGTGAGGATTGTTGCGCGGCATTCAGGCAAGAAAAGACGACAAGCAAAACGAATTGAGATGGGAGATGTGACAAGAAATGAGAGCGAAATCTGGCACATGAAAGGCAGCGAAGAAAAGCAGATGAAAAAAAGAAGAAAAGGAGGAGGAGAACGGGCGAGAGAGAAACAGACAGAGAGAGGGGGAAAGAGAGACAGATGAGGAAGAAAGAGAGAGAGAGAGAGAGAGAGGAGGGAGAGAAAGAGAGCGTACATGACGGCGAATCGGAACGATGAACGGCGCGTACAGAGGATGATGTACTTCGTCATGAGCCTTTTGAAAACCGCCAAGTTCAGTTCTTCAACAGCGACGTAATGCACGCGACGGCGTGTACAACTGTAAATCCGCGTTTCGCTTGCGAGGGACGAGGAATCGACGCAATGAGAATGAAGTTGCGATGTGACGTAACAAGGAAAATTGATATTTCGTCTATAGAATAACAAATCACAGATCGAGTCGCAGGTCGAAGTTCCGATGCTAGGCGTACGCCTTGCGAAGAAAGACAAGCCCGAGAACGGTTGAATGCAAAAGCAATAACAAGAGCTAAACTGTTGTTACAGCCGACTCTCACATTCGCACGGCGCGAGCTAACATGTACCGCGGAATAATAGCGGCTCCTTTCTTCGATACGCTGTTATATCGAAACATAACGAATAGCCGGCGCTGTCGGGTAAACTCGAGGAAAACATTTTTCCATCTTCGATCTCCTTGGCTGATACAACGTTCCGCCAATTATTCTCAACGATGCGTCGAATTACGTCTCGCTTGCTTCCACTGCTGTCGACCGGTTTCTAGCATCGATTTGCTGACACACCAACAACGAAAAAAAAATAAGAAAAGAAAAAAAAACATGTAGAGAAGAAAAATAAAAAATTCAAACATGTGACTGAAACCGTGGTAACACGACTCGCTTAACTAGATCGGCCAGTGAAATTTTACTACTTTAACAACAATATTATGAAACCACTCGTGTTTAATTAGATGCGCGCACATAACGCAAACCCGTGTGGAGCCTTTCTCGAAGTGTACGTCGCGTCGAGTCGCTTCATAAGCCCTTAGACTATTATTCTTTTTCCTTCGCTGTCTTTCTCCTTCCCTCCAATGCTCATGCCTATCTCCTCCTGCGTCCTGTCGTAGTCGTCCGCTTATCGCTCGTACGTCTACCTTCGTCTGCCGGTCGTCCTTCCAAGAGCCAATCCGTCCGACTTCTCGCTGTACTCGTGAGCCTCGAGTATCCTCCCGGTTGCATTCGCACAGGCCTTATTCAGAAAGGCCTCTTGGCTCTCGTTCGCTAGGCCGGGAATAGTCTTGTCGTGTATCCCAGCGTGCTCCACCGAGAGAGACTTAATGCGATGAAATCGTATCAGGAAGTACTTGGATAACCAAATAGCGATCGCGCGAGAGGATTCTCGCGGGTTATTTTCTCACAGCACTCGGCCGCCCGACGGATGATCTAGTGCGTCAACGAGACACTAGGAAAATACTCGTGCTGGAGTGGTTCCGTGCGTGTCGATTCCGTAAATGGCGGCTACCGTCTCCATTATAGGAGCGTGTTTGCCGATCGCGGCCACAGAAGTACGTAACTTCGCGTCGGCATTTATTGTCTATGAGGCGGAAGTAAGAACTCAACTCGCCGACTTTGATTCGGGGCCGGGGGTATACGACGTACGCAGTCGCGGCCAATTATGCTAATGGCCGACTCGAACTTACGAAATTAAATTGCCTTCGCAGACAGCCAATTTCAACTTGCTGACTTTCCGGGATCTCCTCCGTGGTTTAATATAAACTACGTTCTCCACTACTCGCGCAGGCATATAGTAGTTAACAGACTAATTATGGGATCGCTTTAGTGTAGTGTAAATTTCCAAATTTCCCAATGCACTGTCACTACTCATTAATTACCATTAAATCGCGCAACGTTGCGTTTCGTTGATAATGCATTAATTGCTCCACACGAGTCTGCCTCCGACTCGATAATACATCGTCGGAAGATCTAATGGCTTAACGGATAATGAATAATTCAAGACGAATAATTCGAAACGACTGCGAAAAATTTCCGCGGTGAACTTTATCCGTTTTGTGTATATATATATGTGTGTGTGTGTATGATTTTTTTTTCGCGATGATTAAACGCGATTTCGTGCTTTGTTGTTGAAAACAAATTTTCCGTGAATTTCCCGTCGCGAATTGTCACTTTGCCTGAGCAAATCTTTCAGCACAGTGATGAAACACAATTGATATTTCAGCAATGTCGCCGAGCTCGTGGCAATTAGTACCTTGAGCTTTTTATTAGAGAGATCGCGCGACATCTTCGAGAGGCTATTTCCACAACGGCTGATTTCCCACGGGAAATACTAATCCTGCTCTGGACCGGCGACTTTTGTTGCCGACTCAAGGGGCCGTCGCACGGTTTATAGTTTATAGCAAACTACAAATAGAATCTTTTCAGGTTACTGTGAGCGACTTTTGCATTATTCAAATTAATTGCACACTAATATCATCGTTCGATTATTCTATCATAGATAATATTATGCGGTTTTCGGTAACAATTGCGGGTTGTACACTCCAAAAGTGTAAGTTGTCCAAACAGTGTGTACGCGTCGTGTATTATTACAGCTATTATTTAAAATATATTTCTCCATGTATCAAAATATAGGCGTACAAGCCGGATTAAAGATATCGCATTTTTCGATGGAAATTCAGCCGTGTCCCAGTTTGCCGTGTCCATTTTCCACAAAAGGCACAATCGATCGTACGACCTCCGTGGAATACAATTTCGTAAAACAAACGCGATTTCCGAAGGCGCAAATTCACCAGCGTGTCGTATTAAGCGAGTTCCCAGTTATGATCGCCCGAAGTTCCCGCATGGCACGCTTCTCGGTAAACTTCGTTCTCTCTCCTTCAGCGAATTATGCAAATCCGGAAGCTGTTGCTATCTACCGCGGTTGTCGACCCTGCTTCTTTTTAAAACTACCATTGTTGCAGAGGCGCAAACGTCTTTATTCGCCAACGAAGCGCTTACAAGAATGATGAGCTCTTTCTGAAAGAAAGAGAAGCAGGAGGGACAGAGAGAGAGAGAGAGAGAGAGAGAGAGAGAGAGAGAGAGAGAGAGAGAGAGAGAGAGAACACGCGGACAATTACTGTAGAAACTTATATAACTTCGTTAACTTTGTATTCCTTCTTCTTTTTAATTAATTCTAACGGTGACTCTACTATTTTAACTGTGAAATAGTAGATACATCTGGCTTAATAAACACAAACGTTTCTCGTAACGGCACTGTCACAGACTCGCTATTCTCATCTCGTGTACTAGTGCGTTCCCACGTTACTTGATAGAAATTATTACATCCAATAGAAATGTAAGATGCAACGTCTCAAGATAGAACAGATTCTCGCGCGCATTGTTTAATTCATAGTCCGTCAATGCAACGTAACGTGTATGCAAAGTGCAGAGTACCGCGTGTTTCATCTTTAAATGGAGAACGGGAAGATCGCGCGTTTCCGTTAATAGCCAGACTATCGAAAAGCCAATTCTAATCGTTACTTCTGATCGCGATGCGCGCGATGGGCATCGTCGAATCGGCTCGAGCGATATTCTTTCGATTGCGGCGCATTCGAGCCTGACGTGGTCCGCTTTAATAAACGGCGATCGTATCGACGTACAATATCCCCCACGTAGAATATAAAGAAACGCGTGTGCGTGGCTGTAACGCCGACGGTGCCGGCTAAAGAATTATGTAATTGCCGAACGGCGGGCGCACAATAATGACACATGGGCCAATGATAACATTCCGTTTCAACGGACTGTCGGCTGTTCGTGGATGGCTGGGCGGTTATACGCCGGCTAGGGGATGCATCGGATATAGATGGGCGAGGAGGACGATGAGGGGACGAGAGGATGAAGAGATACACATAGAGCATGGCTCAGGGGAGAGTAAAAGAGCGACGAGGGGCCGGTGGGGGTGACTGGAAGCGGAACGAGGGCTCCGTAAACGTGCAAGCGCCAATGCAGCATAACGACACAGCCAAATGGTTCGACCATTACCGCGCCAATATTACCTGCTCAACTGAATTATTGTGTCGAGCGGTCGCGCGAAATATCTGGCATCGATATTGAATCGGTGTGGTGGTCGACTAGTAGTTCGCGAGGTAGGGAAGCGAATAAAGGGGCGGCAGGGGTGGAGCAACGAGCGGGGGATGCGGCAGCAGAGGGCAAAAAGAGTCAGGGGTGAGCAAAATAAAAAAAGAAAGAAAGAGTAGAAAAACGAAGGAAAAGAAAAGTTGACTCTAACGAGAACGGATCTTCGCGGAACAAAAGCCTAATTTTCTAGAAATAACTTTCGATAAATTCCATTCGCGAATAACGTGCCGTTGATAGGCGAAAAAGAATGAACGAGGCCGCAGGCCGGCCGCCGCGCCGACTGCTCGCGCTCCGGGCGCTTTTGTCCACCGCCGCCTTAATAATTATCGGCCATATAATTATATCGAGTGAATTATCTGCAGTCTTGCTCGAGTAACTGTCCGGTAAGGGGTGATAATTCATTTTAGCCTTCCGTTTAGCGCGCGCTGCCTCTTGTCGCTCGACAAACGTTAAACTTGAAATGACCGGGCGAAAAGCGCGAAAGAATTCGTCGCCAGCGATACAGATTGGAAGCAAACAGAAGCGCGAGCTAGAGAGAGAGGGGGGAGAGGGAGGGAGAGAGAGAGATAAAGCGGAAGGATAATGAATAAAATCGGGCGCGGTCGTTAAAACGGGATTAAAAATTCCCAGACGCGCGGGCCATTAGCGCGACGATGCACGGACGCATTCTTTGTGTCGGTTTCGCAGACACTTTTCGACGATGTCACGCTCGGCGGCAAATCGCGGGGGTAGCAAACCATGAACCGTATGGAAATCGGATTATTTGATGCGTAACCATTTTCTGCGGTACGGTGCTAAAGTTATTTGGCGCGTTACCGGACACCCGATGCATTTACTTTGGATGCAGCGACACCCCAGGAAATCGCTGTTTGCGGCCGGTGTACGGACTCACGCTAATGTTCATCGAATTCATTTCAGGGACAGCCATCAATTATAGTCGTTATGCTGGTGCGGCTGGTAGAAGCGCCGGACAGCAGCTCTCCATTTCGAGGGCAGATAGTGACGATTATTTGTTGTCATTATCATGTACCGCGAACGAGGGCTGTCTGTCAATTTTCACGGAATTTTGCGCGCCAAACGTTTCAAGCATATAGTTTGCGTAAAACAGATAATTACAGTTGATGTTATTGATCCGGCGCTCTCTATCGGGGTTACAATAGATCGTCCACCTCCAGATATCATCGATCACGCGATGATATCTATTTTCCTCGCGCTAATTGTTATTAAGCCGTAATTGAAATTGGAAAAATTTTGGAGAAATTTCCTCAGATGAAGCATAGATTCCGACTAGAATACCCAAATTTGTCCCAAAATTAGTTATCCTCTACGATACTAATTAAAAATCTTATTCTTGTATTTTTTTTGTCGGTATACTTTCATCAAACACAGAGAACCCTATTCTTATACTTATTCTATTATATTCAATACAATAAAATATAAAAAAGAAGATATCTTTTAAAGATTTTGAGCATCCTATTGCATAATGACATTATTCGGAAAGTCAAAATGTTTTCTTCAATTCTAACGTAAAATAAAGACCAGAAGAAATATTGCAAAAATCTTGGGTTTTCCACACTTAGAATGGCTTACATGAAACATTACACTTTTATCCAGAAGCCATAATTATTTTGGAAAGTCGGACTGAATCCCAATTAGATCCAAAGACATTTTCTATGCCACACGTTCCGCGAAAATGAATGACGAATACTCGCAAATCTAACGTGGGTTTTCTCGGCGAAATAAATTCCGCGGGGCGGTTAAAACGCGCCGTAGATGGACGCGATGGATGCTGCGTTACTCCCGACTATTACTATTACTCAATCAGATGCCTGGTTTATGGTGGAACACTTCGACGCGTTGTCGAAGCGGACAGAAACACTGGCATAAACTCCATCACTAAGACCGGATCCCCCGCAGCTCTACGGCCGGCTCTCGGTCGGCTAATGCGATTGTTATTACACATATTATCTCTCCGCGAGTAATCATGTTTCACATTACCATGGCTCGTTCCGCGATCAGGCGGCGGCCTCGCCTGAAACCTGCTGTAGAGCGGTGCGCTCCGCGAGACGACTTCGGAACGCCCACTCATACGCAAATCACCATTCGCAGACGTGTGTGTATTCTTTCAACATGTTACTACGGAAACGGAGAGTGATCAGCCTCGCGCGAGCGTACGGTGTAGTACACGGACGCGATCTCTGTACGCCAAGGGCAAGCGGTACCGGCACGAATGGTTCCTGATCGTACCGCGAGTAGTTTACATGGCACGAAGGCGTGGTACAGATGCGCTCAGGGTAAGTTGTAACATCATTCGGAGATTACGAAAGAAAAAGGGGTCCGGCTCATCGAGCACGATAGAGCGCCGAAGCCAGGAGCTACCGCGAGAAGTCCACGATATCATGAATGGCATCAGAACTTGGAATATTTGATGCGTATACGCGGATTTACTCGGTGAAACCAAGTTGCGAATAGCACCATCTTGGTAAACGCGCTACGAATGTTTTCCAAAGACTCGTCGCTACATCGACGAGTCTTATCCCCGAGTCGAAATTTTGCTTCTACATTAATCTTGCATTAATCTTGTTCGAACCTGAAGAACCAATGTAGAATATCTGAAGAACCAATGTATACACTGAGGGAAAAAAATATCTAAAAGATAAAATATATTTATTCGGTGGATACTAATAACGTATTTACTTGACTCAATTCTTATAATTAACCATGGACGGAGCGTATTTCGCGGGGAGTGAAGCCACAGAGGTGAGAGGAGTGAAAGTCGGAAGTGATCACCAAATATGGCGGCGGCCTATATCACGGAGCACAATGTCTTGGTATAATATTTTGGGAAATGTACAAAATGAATACGTATGTATGAGTGTGTGTGTGAATATAAAGTTTTATCTTAATTGCAACTGTCTGTTATATTAAAACATACCTGAAATGATAGTCTTACGTTTCTATTCTGGTTGTATTTTATTTTTCCGGTTTCTCGGTTCTCCGGCTTTTACAATGTTTCGCGTAATAATCCGGCATCTTCTACTACGAAATATATAGTCTTATCCATGAGGACCTTCCACCACAAAGATTAAAATCCTCAATCTATGTACACACACACACACACACACACGCGCGCGCGCGCCCACATATGTGTGTGTGTGTGTGTGTGTGTGTGTCACTTTTGATCACCAAAGATGGCCGCGACGAAGATTTCCCCTCACCGCGCTGGCTTCACCCCGCGCCCATAAAAATACTTTACGCTCCGTACAGATATTTTTACGTCCATGTGTTTAACCTTTTAAAGCACAGTGGTTTCATGGTAATATTACTTATATACAGCGTTAAGTATTTCATAATTTGTAATAAAAGAAGTGTTCATCATGTGTTGTTTACCTCCTATAAGTTTACCTTTTATAAAATAAATAGATAACTGTTTTAAAAAGGAGTATAAAAACCAAAGAACGATAAGGAATGGAAATATTTTGTAACAAAAACAAAAAAAATTAATATCAAAAAGAATGATTTCTTAGGTTGTTATTCTAGACATATGACATAAATATTTTATTATAATCCACATTTTGAAAGTCTTATGTTTCAAAGGGTTAAATAGAGTAAATAAGTATTTTCATGAAAAGTAACGATTTTAGAAAAAATTAATTTTTTCATTTGAAGAGGACGTTTTCTTAATGGAAAAATATATGAATATTTTAGTATAGTATGTTGTATTAGGACCCGCGGAATAAAGATATTTTATTTTTTAGACATTTATACCGTGGCTACTAATAACATTTACTTGACTCTAAATTCTTTTCTCTAAGTAGGATAAAAAATTACTTTTATGAAAAGCAGCGATTTTAGGAAAATATAAATGTTCTTATTTGAAGAGAATGTTTTTCTCAATAGAAATAAATAAATAAATAAATAAATAAATAAATATATATATATATATATATATATATATATATATATATATATATATTTGTACAATATATTATTACCTGCACAGAAATTACTTAGTATATTCCCAAATACAGTTTAGATTCCAATCAGAATGTCCAACTTTATCCCAAAATATTATCCCACTACAATACCAATTGAGAATCTCATTCTTGTCTCATAAATCCAGAATTAGACCAGGAATATTAAGGAAACTTAAGCTTTTATATTATTTGCATTAGTTTCATTAATGTAATAAAGACAATGCAAATGTTTTCTGACTTACATTATTCCATATTTAAACGTAAAATAATACATATATATAGAGATATTTCAAGGTAAAAAAAATATATTTAATATATTTAATATATATATTTTTTATATATTTAATATATTTAATATATATATTTTTTCTATTTAATATATATATATATTTTTTCTTTTTATTTGAAGCTTTCCTTCTCTCTAAAATGGAAATATATTGTTTCATTTTAAATATTCATTTATTTTATGTAAATTTCTTGGGCAGAATATTAAAAACACTGAGTATTTACTCTTTACGTGTGTATGTATATAAACATATACATGTAAAGTGTATATATACATACACATGTATAAGTAAATACACAAAGAGTAAATAATATTCAGTGTTTTTAATATTTTGTCCGAGGAATTTACATAAAATAAATGAATATTTAAAATGAAACAATATATTTCCATTTTAGAGAGAAAACAATATATTTCCATTAGAGAGAAAGAAAACATAAAAACCTCAAATAAATAGAAAAAATATATATATATTAAATATATCTTTTTTACCTTGAAATATTTCTATATATATATGCGTTATTTTACGTTACAAAAAAAATATATATATGTATATTTGTAACGAATAAATATTTAAAATGTTCCATATATTTTACTCAATTTTAGTTTAAAATGTAAACTAGAAAAAATTTTTGAGAAAACATTGGGAATGACTAAATGATATTTATTTGGATATTTCCCACTTAGATTCACATGTTTAAGGCTCCTGGGGAGTCGCATCATCCATCTCTTTTTAATGACGTCAGAAGCGAGAAAACGTATGCTAAAAAATTCCTGCAAAATACGTCGAGATAAACAGATATATCCACAAAACGACATTTGCGATCAATTAAGTACACCTCTAAAATACTCCGTACATTTTCCTTTTGTTCTAACAATCAACAGATAATTATAAAATAAATGTGACGTGCAATCGTCTTTTCTAACCTAATTTCCTCATTATTTTGTCATATTATTTTTCCGATTATCTATTAATTTTTAGAATAAAAGGAAAGTGTACGGAGTATTTTAGAAGTATATTTAATCGATTGCAAATGTCGTTTTGTGAATATATCTATTTATCTCGACGTATTTTGCAAGAATTTTTAGCATGCGTTTTCTCGCTTCTGACGTCGTTAAAAAGAGATGGATAATGCGACTCCCCAGGAGCCTTAAAACATTATACTTCTAACCAGACTCTGCATAGATTTCTCATTTAGGACCTATGATTATTGTGGGAAATCGGGCTGGATTTCAATTCCCTAAAATGGATTTCAAAGCCCTAAAATATCTTCTATGCGGGTAGTTTCTATCGAATAAAAATTTTTTATTTTTTAGATTTTTTTTTCTCTCAATGTATCTCTAAGTATAACATTACAACCGTTGTCATATCTTGAGCAAATCATTATTTACTGCTGTATTTTTTATTTTGTATTAATCATAAAAGAGGACATTTCAGAATTATTCATAATACTTGATTATTTTAATAATTATATCTGTATGTTAGATTAGGTTAAATTAGATATTTAATTTATCATCAATTTCAGTTAGCAATAATCACGAATGCCAGCATAAATTTCGACTCGGGCGCCTCTATATTCCCAATAATTTTATCAGTTGCCCGTTAAAAACAGGAATCTGCTGAGTAATGAACCATTCGACACACCTGAAGATATATAACGTATCGCTGATCGCGTCCCGGTGTCCTGCTTCTTTGATCCAACATCTCATTCCCAGCTGCTTCATCGTGACACTTCGGACAATCACTCGCAACATTGACGCTACACTGACACTCGCACGCGGATACGATCCTATCGGAGAAATACATGTTCATTAACACGATGTCGACGAGAGCACGATTATACATCTCACGAGTCGACGAGAGATTTTAATCAACCGACAAGAATGATAGCTGACTTACCAATACACGTACTCGGCGGCGTACGCATCGCTCGTCGTCCCGACACGGAATGGAAACACTCGGAAAAACAGGCAACGCCCGAAAGTGAGTTTGACCGCTGTGAGGGTCTGGAATGTTTCGGTGTGTTGATATGATCTCCCGACCGGCAGCGACAGCGGCTCGCGATTGTAGATGATGACGTAGCGCTTTTTGCCCACTGTTTTGGTAGTCTCGCACATCGTGCGCTTTCCTGCTGCCGTGTTATTACGACTCGAGCCGGGGAGCGACGCACTACGACGTATGTGTATCGATACGTTGACTGTAATGGCCGCCGGAAATTTCAATATTTCGAATCTTAATTAAGTAGCGTTTTCGTCGAGCGCGGGGACTGGTCGAGTTCCGTCCGATCGGTCGATCTATACTTTCTGCAGTTTCGTGCAATCTTGGCCTTTTTTCCACTTTTTCCCATCAATTTGAGAATATATTTGAGAATATACTCACTTAATTAGTAAATAAGGAGCGTATACCCAGTAAGAAATGACTCATCGATCAACGTCGAAAAGACGTTGATCTGACGATTTCGACCTCGTTTCGACGTCGAATCTCATTTCTCACTGGGTATTTACGTAAGGTGACCAGATTTCCTGAATTCAGGACATTTCATAAATGTGTGAAGCAGGGGGCGGGGGGGGGGGAGGAGAGGGATAAAAAGATCCGAAAATTATTTGACGATCATTGAAAATAATGACAAATCGGTGTCCCGAATAACACTCGAAAAAATTCGGGACAAAAGGTGAAAAATCGGAACGTCTGGTCACCTTAGCTATATGTGTCGAGAAGAGAGGAGATTACTCCGTCATAATGTACTTACGATATATTCTGACGACCGCACGTCGTTGTACTCTAATACTTATTTCCGCAGGAGACAAGCGAAAGACGTATGGAATACGGAGCGTTGTGTCTATGGCAGTTGTTCGGCATGAAAAGATCGCAGACGCGCGCGCTGTCAATCACGTACACCAAAAGTTCATTAGCGCGCCGAAAGTGCCAAAAGTGCATGAATGTGAACGCGCCACTGATGCGAACGAAATCACGCGTCTACAACGACGCGATCTACGGCGGACGCTTTAACCAATCGCGTTCGTTTCGCACTACGAGGTTGTCATCGTGGTTGTTCAATCTAGGCGTTGGTAATGAATCGCGCGAAATGCTCGATCTTCTCGCGCCAAGCAGCAGCCATGGGCACACATCGACCCATATCGCTCCGCGTCTTTTATCCGTCGAAAGTGAGTCTCGCGCGTTAATAAATCTCAGGAGTGTCGAGAATACCGATGGGCGTATCGTGAAGACATCATTTGTAAGTAATCTTCTCGTTTCTCCTCGCGGTAAATGCGGCCGGTGCTTGTCGCGACGTGTCGCACCGGCGTCCCTTACATTTGCTAATAACATCAACTCGCTTAAGTAGCAGTAGAATCGGACTATCATCGGATTTATTGAGCGGGAATTAGAAATGCGATGACAATCAGAGAGAAAGAGAGAGAGAGAGAGAGAGAGAGAGAGAGAGAGATGCGGAATATTCGGGCGGTTGCGTCAGCTTGTTAGGAAAAGAGATACGGAGAGAAAAGTATTTTATAGAGCGCGTTATTTCGGCCGCGCGCCGTTCATATATTAACGTATATTTTCAGCGCGAATCAACAATCACGCGACCATTTTGATTCTCGATCTTTTTGCATCGAGCAATTGTCGTGAACATATTGATCAACATTGTTCCACATTTTACACGTCTTTAACCCATCGAAAATAAGTCTCGGGAATAAGTATCGGGAGTGTCGAAAATAGCGATATGCGATCGCCGGGGCATATCGTGAAGACGTCATTTGTAAGTAATCTTCTTGTTTCTCCTCGCGGTATATGTAAGGTGATCAGATTTCCCAGCCCTGAATTCGGGACACTTCATAAATGTGTGAAGCGAGGGGAGGAGAGTAAAAAGATCCAAAAATTATTTGACAATCATTGAAAATGACAAATCGGTATCTTGAATAGCACTTGAAAAAATTCGGGACAAAGGGTAAAAAATCGGAACGTCTAGTTACCTTAATTTACGTGATTTTATGCGTGTAATTTATATCAATTTTATCTCAAGTGTAGAAAATGTAAAAAGCGCAGATGGTAAATGTGTGACATGCAAGTAGAGCCATCTCGCCGCTGTCGTTGCGTGCGCCGAAAGTACGCCGTATTCCCGTGCAAAGTGATCGGGCTCTCGTCGTGTCGTGATTAACACGCAGTTTTCCTGGTGAATCCTCGAATCTCTACCTCGGCTGTCAACGTTACCTCGGCTAGCGTCAATGTTACGAGAGATCCGGAATGTCGCGACGGAGCAATTAGGATTACGATACTGCAATGAAATTCAGTCAAGACGGAGAATACAGGACGCCGAGACTAAGGTTACTATATACCGTTGTCAAGTACGTACCAAATCACACACATATTCATTTCAAACATATTTTCGCTTTAAACGAGCGTTTGACAAATTGATTGAGGATAAGGAAATGTTCGTATCAAGATTTAAACCGGCATTCATAGGATGCGGTTCACTAGGACGTTACAAACGCTCTGAAGCGTTTCAAGAAAAACATAGTTCAACGCATCTGTAGCGTCTAGTGAATCGCAGTCCGTCATGATTTGATAAATGTATAGCTTTATGAAGAAAGAAAACATGAGAATAAGTACATATATAGATTATAGTATCAACATTCCGGTTTGTTTTGGTGTCGCGTAGTACTGTTTATTTTGATGCGGTGAAGTCGCACAATGGATAATACATGTTTAGATATATGTCTCGGTTGCAGATCATAACAATCTTTAGCATGGTGACGGATACATCGCGTCGCGCGCCATTCTTCGCGAACTTTTCCTAACTTTTCTGGATTTATCGGAGCGATCACGAGGTGTGAATAGCGATGTTTCGCCTTGTGTATTGCCCAGTGCATCGTGAGAGCAGAGGGAGAAAGAGAGCGACACGGAAAATTTAAATGGTAAATATCATAATTCGACTTTATTAGATTTTAAGGAGAATACGGTCGGAATTTCGGTATTCTTGACTTGTGTGTACCCAAGTGTCCTCGCTAGCATTGTAATTAATTAGGGAAACTATTTCTCGTTCCAGATCTGGCAGAGCTTGCGGCTGTGCGGCAGATGCAGGTCCGGAGGACGCCATTCCGGCGGATGCAGATGCAGCAGCGGAGGATCCGGTTCGGGCAGAGCAGGGTCGGCTCGAAGGTAGGTTCACGTACTCGCTATACTTCTCTATTTAACCGTTCGCGGTCGAAAGCCGCGATATAGTCGTTGGAACGACTGGAATTACGATCGCGAGCAGCTAATTCGTTCATATCTCTGTGAGATCTACGCAGTACTTTGTCAAATGAATTCCTAAATCTGACTGACAAAATTATATTTTTGTTCGAAACACGGGTAAACGTGGCCGATCCTGAGCTTTAGATATTCC
The DNA here is from genome assembly GCF_010583005.1 of Odontomachus brunneus. NCBI lineage: Eukaryota > Metazoa > Arthropoda > Insecta > Hymenoptera > Formicidae > Odontomachus > Odontomachus brunneus. Next base: position 421,190 of record NW_022639586.1, on the reverse strand, counting down.
AAGTAAGTCAGACAAATGAACGATTTAAGGTGGTAGGGATTTGCAAAATCTCGCTGGAGTCAATGCGATTTGCTTTGCTTGTAGATCTTTGAATGCCAATTACTTCATTATTTGAATGAAGGGTACTGTTCGAAAAAGGTAGATCGTTTCTTTTAATATCTGTATCATTTTTAGTAGATACTTAAAATATTAGATTACGTTATCAGATTACAGATTACATTATCAGAGCACATTATTTTTGTAACATATTATTTTTAATCCTCATATAAATACATTTATATTAATGTGATATTGTATAGCTGTATTTATTTTTGTATTTTCAAACTGGTTCAAACTATATAATAATTGTGAAACTATATAATAACTATATAATAATTGCGAAGAGAGTTAATTTATTCCGTATAATTACTTTATTATTTCGAGCAGATAATGATTCTTTTTATGTTCCTCTCGCGATTATCGCGGGAGTTATAATATCCTTCACGATATTTACGTCGAATATTTACTTGAGAGAAAATATGAGATGCGAGCGGAGAATAACAGTTTTTACAAACGGAGCTTTGTTTACACGTCCAAGATATGTTATTCAAGGAAGTAGATTTAACCGTCGTGTTTTCTGTTTTGAATCCCCTGCGCTTATATTTGCATCGCGACTCATTCTCTCTGCTGAGAGATACAAATATTTCGTAAAATTAAAATTATCGTGGAATAATTCTGCTACGAATAACGCGAAGATATAGCGTGAAAATTTTACGCTATTGACGATTAACCGAATTGAGGTTTAAGATTTACTTTATTTTAAAAATTACTTTATATTCGCGGTTTATTTTATGTTTCGTGACGCAATTCGCGAGTACGAGTCGAGCATACCGAAACTTGTCCTACCGCGGTAAATATTCATTAAACAAATTCATAAATTCCGATTTCGTTTTCCGGATTGATTAATCCACTTCCAGATGAATAAAAATTTTTCGTTAAATAGCGTTTGTGAAATATGGACATTAATCGCGTCGCGAGTGAAGTGCAATGAACGTGGGACGACGACAGACCCTTGTGGAATTTCGGAGGGACGCAGTTTGGGACAATTTCACAGGACACAGCGGCCAATTTCGTCCGAGGACCTGTGCTCGACATGGGTGGATCTTCTTGGACTTGGACGTATAATGGTGAGTGATAAATTTCACCACTCATAGAGTGGTAATATATCATAATGCATCAGTGCTGCTTAACAGTAAATCGCATTGATTTCCGGCGAAAGTAGAGATTAAGCGCAATCATATACAATTGAAGGATTCTCGATTCTAATTAAGCCCCAAAAATCGTTATTGAAATATTCTCCGACGTGATTTCGAGACACTCTGCGTATATAGTAAAAATGACATCGTCACGAGGCATTACAATATCAATTTGGTACAGTCATAAGTAGAAAGTAAGCACAATCACACACAATTGAGGGATTCTAATCGTGACCTAGAAATCGTTAATGAAATATTCTGCGATGTAATCTCGGGACATTCTGCGTATATAGTAAAAATGGCACCGTCATGAAACATTTCAATATCAATTTCGTCTAGTCATAGATAGAGAGTTAATACACACACAATGGGAGGATTTTCGATCCTAATTGAGTCCTAGAGAAATCTCTATTAAAATATTTTACAACTGTAATCTTGTGGTATTCGAATACATATATCATAAAAATAGCGGCGTCACGATACATCTCAATATTAATCTTACCTCTAGTCGTAGAAAGTTGGTGTCGCGTAAAGAAAGTTTAACGGGCGATAAAGCAACCGATAAGCGACAAAACGTCAGCTCCCGAGAGCGGCTTGATCCAAATTTAATTCCGATGATAAGTGAAACATCGATGGCTCATCCAAAGAAGTCAAAGCCCGCTCGTCGCGTCGTCGTCGTCCCTTTTTACTATCGCTAACTTCCTGCGCCAAACTTCGTCCTTCTCTCTTGACAGAATATACGATCTTATTTGATCCTTAAGGTGCTCACCGGGAGCTATATCAGCATCGCTGCCCATCCTGATTATCCGCTCGCAGAGATCGAATCGATTGAAGGGAGCCGAGCTCGCATTTTTCCAACGTTACATCCCATTACCGTGGAAGCGCCGAAGTAGTGGCGGGAGCGGAGGCTGGGGAAAGGGGAGGTTTGGGAGGCAGGGTGGCTGTAGATAGTCGTAACGAGATTTACCTGGTAGAATGATAGGGTTCGGGACGCGACACGGTCAACACAAGCGCGAATTCCGAGTGGAACTTCCATAAGAGAGTTATTACGGCGATGCGATCGACGGCCCTTCTGCGTAATTACAGCCGATTTTCTAATTATGAGAATAATCGATTCAATCGAGAGAGGGAAGAAGAGAGCATCCGCGTCGATGTCGGCCGGGTACCAGAGAGCAATTCGAAAATGTACAATCCATTCTCCGATCCGTTCTCCTTTACGTTGCGCTCCCTCTTCCCCGATTCGACGTTTGCCCTCACAAGCCGGCACCGCTATTCTTCGCACACGACGTACTCGCAGTATTTTCTGCCGTTCGCGAATTCATTTTTTCCCCTCTCCCTCGACGCATTCTCAATTACCAAGAGAGACGAACCCGACGAATACACCGAGAATATGCTGCAATCGGTACGTCAAAATCTCGCATACGCGACCGGCTCTGTGCGCTCCTCTCTCCTCGTCAAGATGCGGGGGAAGAAGAGGAGGAGGTCGGTGCTTGTTCAATTGGAATGAATTCCATTCGACGACGGCCGGAGCGACTTCTCCGAGATATAGGAAGTCGTATTCCGGTTGATCTCTCTCTCTCACACATCACACACACACACACACACACACACATACACTCTCTCTCTTTCTCACTCTTTTGCTTGCGAAGCCAAGCCCGGAAAATTTCGACAAGAAGGCTCGTTAAAGATTCACCCCGCTCTCTCACGTCGACCGTATTAGGGTCGGACGTACCACTTTGCGAATGGAGATTCGAGGGATGTATGCGCGCACACGCGTGTAAATGTACAGCCCGTATCTCGACTTGCGCGCCGGTCGAGAGAACACGTCGATAAATTTCTTATGGATACATAGCACACGCGTATGCACGCGCGGCCCACTTGTCCATCGATTTATTTACCTCTTTAAATGCATCCCGGCGCACTTGACGTCCGGGCCGCGATCGCCCGCGAGACGAGGGAATGGAATACGTGCGATTTTCTTCGATTTCGCCGGACGGATTATCGCCATCGCATACGAGCGAACGGGAGAACGAAGTAGGACGTGTGTGCCTGCGCGATACCGTAACCGTTATCTCGCGTTTAAGGCGACTCATGTCGACGATGGCGATCGATGACCAAAGAATGAGGCAAAATCTCAAATAACGGCTCGCATTGTCTCGCGGTTACAATACGGGTGGTAATGAATTCGACGCATCTGCATGTTGGCCGGATGAATCCTACGCAGTGGCATCTCAAGAGATCAGCTCGCGCATAATGACGCTGTATTTATCGCGAAATCTATCCCTATCATTGCAACTCGAACCACCGCGAACGTTTCGTGCGCCTTGCAGGAGAAACAGAAATCCCATCACGACGCGAATAAAAACGATGACTCGCCGGATCATTTGTCTCCGAAATTATTCCACGGAATTCAATACAGGCTCAGGTGTCGCTCCCGGCAAGACCTAATCAGTATCGGAATATGATTTCAGTAATCTTGGTAATCAATCTTTCCCCTGTCCCGGCCTCTGAAGGATGACACGGACATTCGTGGGCGTGTTGCGCGCGTGCTGCGTAGCACACGCACATGTACACACATGCGCGTGCGCGCACGTACACTCCCTCGGCGCTAATTAAACTAGTTAACAAGCGGCGGATGTATTATTGCGTTGGATGTAGGCTGTGCGGATATCAAGTTGTATTTAAGTTGATCTGGCGAGATGAAAAGGGCTGGGCGAGCGCGCGAGACAAGGAGGGTGTGACGGGGGAAGAGGAAACGAAGGAAAATAGTCTCTCGTGGCACCCGAAGCGAAAATTCAAGGTGACTGGACGGCGATTGCGCGGGACGACGTCTACCATATACGAGCAAACTTCGTCAATTCTGTCTAATTGACCCCCACACAAAGACCAAGTTTCTCCCAGGAAGTGGCGAAGTTTCAAGACGACGTCTTCTGTTTGACCCTGGTATAACCGCGGTTTCGTCGCCACAATGTAGCGACGCGCGTGTACGTGTGTACACGTGTACCTGTAGGTATGCGTGCGCGCGCGTGCACGTGTGTGTGCGCGCACTGGAATCTGCACGATCGTGTTTCCAAAACAGCGAGTATCGATCCGACCTGCGTTAACATTAGGCGGTCTGCGGGTTTACCATACAAACATCCAAAGAGCGAGTTCCATTTCCGGCATTCAACGGTACGAAGATAGATTCGCGGCCGGCGTTACCGGGCTATCGATTACTTGTATTTTATATCACGCAATACGGCAGACATTACTGCCATTGCCACTTGTCTGTAAAATCCGTCGTGTAAGTCGCAAAAAGGAACAAATCTCCATATTATCGTGGTGGTTCCGAGATGTCGAGTAACTCAAAATTGATTTTTATCACTCCGAACGCGAAATATCGCGAAATATCGTGGAGTTTTACAGTGGCCGAAACGATAAAACGACAGAGTACAAACCCGCTGCTCATCGACATACACACATAGGTACACGCATGTACGCACGCACGCACGCAGCTATTTCTCCGTTCGTTACTCTCTTTCTCTAGTTATCTCATCGCGGAACCCCACAGCGGTCACGTAGACAAACTGTTAATGGAATTAATAGTTTCAACCTGAAATTTACTCGGAATCGGGACATTGCCAGAAACCTCCCATAATTAAATCCCGGGCAACTCCCGAAAGGCTGAAATTGACGTTTCATTACCACTACACCATTCTCTAAGTGTCGTCGCTCGTATTCGGACGGAGATTATGCGAACTGTTAACCGCGCATTCGCAATCGCATCGGTTTAAGAATTCTCACTGCAACGTGATACCTAGACCGACCGGTAAACCAAGATATCGAATCTCCGAGATGAACATGTTGAAGCACAGAAATTAGATAACTGTAATCAAATGTGCGCGTTTACAAGCGCGGGAAAGCTGGAAACGGAGATTTTAGCCGCGATACTTGAGATTGAAGCCCGCCAGAATTGCACGGGCGAATTATTCATACCGTCTATTTTGTCGTATCGTTTCATCTCGTGCTACAGCTTGCTACCCGGAGATTTGTGACCGCAATCATTCCCATCCGCAAAATAAACCGGCACGACTAGTTTATAATTTTCTCTCGCATAGAGGAGACAAACATTTCCCCTCTCGCGCGAATGTGTTCCCGTCGAGTGGCTAGTTACGCTAAGTACATTGTTACTCGAGTCGACGATTCTACTGAATATCAATTTTCCGATAAACGCATAATCGTCGCGTTCCAACTTGGAGGATCAATTCTTCCCTCAAGATCGTCGTGTTTTTAGCTGAAATTTTAACCCCACATTTTCTCTCTCTCTCTTTCTCTCGATCGAAGTTTTCCAACATCTGTATATTCTGAGGGATCAATATGTATTTAATACACATGGAAACTAGTTACTTAGCGTCTCCAAGGTCCATTCTAATAGTTGTTACTGAAAGCTCGTCTTACGTGAGATACTCAGATTTGTATTCAGAGTTAGATCCAAGTTGAATTGTACGATGTGACAAGTCTGTAATCGCGATTCAGCTGAAAGATTATTATTTAATTCTGAACTCGAGTCACTTAAGAGGAGTATCAAGTAAGAACTATTAATACAGACTTTAATGGCAGAGAACGCACGCCACTTTCGGTTCTAAAAAGGATTTTTTGCGGCACAGCTATCAAATTAAATAAAATCAACAGACGTTGATATAGGCTTCAAAGTATGAAAGTAGATGTTAAATGCGATATTGACGTCGAAAGTAGCATAAAAATTTCAATTCGTGATCGGAGTGTTGCGATATCGCGTAATGAGGTAGTTGCTAACATCCTCAACGCGTCGCTTGACAGACAAGTTCCTATCGCGTATCGAGTGTGTTTTGACGAGTGCGACAGTGCATGCATGCACGTACGCACGTATGCACGCACGCATATGGAAGAATCATCGGCGCGTGACAGCTCCATATGCACGGAGCGTTTTTCAATGGATCGATTAGATCGACACGCTGTCTTATTTATATACGCCCATCTATGTGCGCACCCGTTTGGCACGCTTAAACGCATCCACTGGACTCCCCATCTCTCTTTCTCTCTCTCTCTCTCTCTCTCTCTCTCTCTCTCTCTCTCTCTCTCTCT
>NW_022639586.1:395726-414690 GCF_010583005.1 Odontomachus brunneus | reverse complement strand
CCACTGGACTCCCCATCTCTCTCTCTCTCTCTCTCTCTCTCTCTCTCTCTCTCTCTCTCTCTCTCTCTCTTTCTCTCTCTCTCTCTTTCTCTATCTCTATCTCTATCGATTGCTGCCCCTTGAATTATGGTACCACCCACTAACAGCTCTCGATCGCATAAATTATTCAATACCGATCGCGCACCTGTAACGGAACAAATCAGTTCCGTGTAAACACGTCGAGGCCACATTTCCACCGGTCGTTGAGCGGCGAGTTCGGCTCCCTCGCGCGTGGTAAACTGACGTCCAGATAAACACATCAATAAAATAATTCGACCCTCGGTTGGCCCTCACTGTTATCTCCATGACCAGAATGTGAGGAAGGATTCCCCCACGCACGATACGAATGAAATTTGCTCACACTACTATAGAGAAAGGCCTGAAGATTACGGGAGATAAATGTATATTTGCGAGAAGCGCGCGTAATGAACGGGCTAATTGAACGGCGCGGATGTTAGGGTGGGTCGAATGGACGCGACAGCACAAACAAAACAATTTCGCACAAAGATACATACATCGCTGGCGCGCTCCTTTTTAGTCAACGTCGGATGAAAAATTTACGCGCTTGTGCAGTGTCGCGTGCGCTGCCTTTTTTCCCCCGGCGACGGGGCGGCAAAACCGCAATCGACCGTATGCACACATGTAATTGGGCCTGTGTGACGGCCGTCTCGCGTTGTTTTGCCTGCAGTTCACTCCACGGGCTGGCTAGCTACCGGCCGCGCCGAGGCAGTGACGCGCGCCACAGCACGGCGGTTGCATTCAATTTGCATCCGACAGATAAAAGGCGCGGTTAACACGACGCGGGGGCCGCGGTGTGGCGCGAAGGGAGGGCCGTGCGAACGAGAAAATCGGTAAACCGATATTCCAGCAATAACAACAACGGCGGCGGCAAGAAGCCGTCGGAGTCTCGCCGCAGCAACCTGCCTTCAATTCCATCCTACTTTAGCTACATCCTGCTTTAACTACGCTCGCCACTCCACCGTGGGCACGCCCTTCCCAGTGCAGGCGCGATGTACCCTCCGGTGGTGAGATGCCGAGGTTGAGTTTATTATGATTATGAGGCGAGCGCGGAGGTGAGACTCACGACTCTCGAGAGACCGGCTTTTCTTCTACGTCTTCCTTCCTCTCTCTTCTTCTCCTGTAGCCGCCTCCATTTCTTCACTGCCCCCGCCGACCGCCCCGTGGGCTTCCTTTTTCCTTCGCTTTCTCGTCTACCGATTCGAGAGACGTTCCGTTTCTGCCCGCGCCAACGTAGTCGGATGGGGGTGGGTGATCTTCGCTCCGCGCGATATTCGTTTTTCTTCCGTTTCGCTCTACCCTAGCACCGCTTGGTTTGTTTCCATCCATTCTTTGTTTGTCTATTCAGCGTCTTTGGCGCTAATCGTGGAGGTGAAATGAGGTTCTACGAGGAGAAGTCGGGGATGCGCCAGAGTTTCTCTTTCAATGAACGCTGCGGGGGTTCCACTCCGCAGCGGTCTCGCTTTCAATGAATGCGCCGTAAAAAGTTCCAAGTACCACGCGATAGGGAGGAGGAATTGGCGAGACGCGGCGGCAGGTAGCCGACGAGAGCTTGAGGGCCGCGAGGGTGGAGGGAGGATCGCGGAACTAAATCTAATCGGCAAGGGGAATAAACCGAAAACTAGCCTCGAGTTTGTGCTCTCCGCTTTCACAGTACCAAGTTCGAACGAGGTGTACTTTAACCCTCGCCGAACTTGGTTAATCTCTGAACGCTATCTCTCGCTCTGTCTTTCTCCCTCTCGCTATATCGGTCGAAATACACAGGCCGGATTACCAGATTAAATACCGCCATGGCGTCATTTAATTAAGAGCCGAGCATTAATTCTTAATTGCTCGCGCCGCTGTCTGACGGAGAATCGGCGGCCGAATCGATCGATCGATCGCTAATTGAAATCCCCCGCTTTCAGCCGGCAAAGTGAATCGATTTGTATGCAGGGCGAGGAGAGGAGAGAAACGTCAGCGGCTTCCGTAGAAAAACAGGACACAATGCGAAGTGCCGAGTCACCTGACAGTGGCTCCTTATCCATCGCGCGGATCTCTTAAGCCACTGCCATTGCCGTTTTCCTTAATCCGTCGTATAACCTCGCGTCTCACGCGAAAAATGCATCTTTGTGCGGCGCCGCGGGGGGATGATGGAGTAGCGGGAGAGCGTACCGAATAGCAGCCCGATGTCGAAGGATAGCACGCGGCGGCCCCGGCGCGTTTCGATCGCGCGGACTGTCGTCATTTTTAATACCGGCTCGCCGGCTACCGGCCCCGACGAGGCCTCGCGAGCGATGCGTACACAGTACGGCTTCGTGGAACGCGGCGTAACAATAACGATCGATCGGTAGATGGACGATGACGATGCGTGCGTGACGAAAAAAACAAAAAGATGAAAGAAAAACGCGTCGGGCCATAAGGAAAACGGTGCGGCATCGATACAGTTACGACGATTCTCTCTCCCCTCCCCCATAGCCGTCGTCGCTGCCGCCGCCACCGTCGTCGTCGTCGTCATCGTCATCGTCATCGCTGTCGTCGTCGTCGTCGTCGTCGTCGTCGTCTTCGTCGTTGTAGTCTTCTTCTCCTTCGCCGTTCGCCGAGTCATCGTCATAACATATCGACGGCATCGCATCGCGTATGTTATACTTGAAACAAGACTCGCCGGAAGCGAAGCGTTCGATAAGTCGGTGTACTATAATACGCGGTTCAACGCGTTATCGCGATTTTTATCGGCTCGTCGCGAAACGAAGGGGCCTACGCGCGTGACAACGCGTATCGGCAGTCTGTCGACCGCAGCATCGACGCCTCGGCGTAGCCGAATGGATCATCCGACGAATCGCCACATATCGGCCGATTATCGTCGTTAATTAACGCGCGCCGTCGTATAATTAAAACGAAGAATTCAAGGCGCGGGAGATTGCGGGATTCTGGCGGGGACGCGTTGCGATTATCGCTGCTCGTCGTAACGAGAAGAAACGGACCCGGTTATATGTATATATGTATGTATATATCGTGTTGCGTGTGGACCACAACGACGAGTAACGAGACGCGTTAGGCAAGATGGGAAGTGAGAGAAAGAGAGAGAAGTGCGAGAGACGAAGCGTACTCCGTGTAGGATGAAGGAAAAGGGGCAAAAGATGCTGCGAAGCTGATTAACGCGCCGCGTCTTGTCCCGTCCACCTACCCGCGTCCCGGCGGTTGGTTTGATTCGGAGCGATAAACAGTTTATGAAGCAGCCAGACCGAGAGTAATAGATTAGCGGGAGTGCGACGCGAGGAGGCGGAGGAGGAAGTGGTAGAAATCCGCTAGAAAGAAAGAGAGAGAGAGAGAGAGAGCGAGAAAGAAAGGGAGAACAAGAGGCGCGGAGGGTGCAGTAAACAATGATGGGTAGCCTCCCGCGCGACCGGTAACTGCCGCCGCACTCTAACATGGAAGCTCATTACGGCGTCTCGCGTGAGCGCATCCACCTTATAGTTGATTGCATTATAATACTGGACCCCCTTCCTTCGTCGTCGTCGTCAAGTGGCACTGCCGCGCGAAGGCGAACCGGCGAGATCTCGCAGCCTTTACCTGGCTCTGCGATCTCGTCGCAGCCCTGAGACGGACGCGAGACTTTTAACGAATCGTTGAAATCAGCGAACCGCGCGCCAAGAGGTCAAGTTGGCGAAAAAGCGTTTCGTTAAGATCGTTCGCGCGCACACCAATGAATTGTCGGGTCAGCAGGTGTAATCGTCTCGCGACAATTAGCTGCCTACGCATATGAAACATCCGTCCGTAATTGCGAATTGGGGAAGTAGATAGGTTCACGTTGTCGTCGCGTCCAGTCGGTTGTCTTTTCCACGGTGGTGAATCGCGTACGAAATACCTGGTCTCTCTGTCTCTCGAATGACTGCTGGCGAGAGCAAGGGACGATGTCAAGGGCTGTGAGGGAAAAGAGCGAACGTGCGGCCTCGACGTGCCACTGACGTGTACGCGCCGCTCTGAGGAAGAGCGAAAAAGGCGGTGGAGAAGGATACCGGGGGCGAGAACGCGACCGAGAAGAAGAAAAAGAAGCTACGACCGTGCTTTTCTTGTCGCCTCCATTCACGTGTCATCAGTCACGCGGGTAATGAGTGTCGGAAATACAAGGTTTCTTGAGTCAAGCGGGGCTGTTTTCTCTTTCCGCCATCCCTCCCCGATGTCCCCCCGGACCCCTTTCGACGCTCCCTTGGTGCGCTCCGCTTTTCTGGCCGGCTAATTCCGCGACGCTATTTATTATTGTCTATACGGCCGTCCACACACGTGCACGGAAAAATAAAGCGCGCGCGTCTTCGAGGTGGAACGCCGAGGTGTGCCTGAGTCTGCGTGTGTCTACGCGCGGGGTCGCACGTACACGCGTACAGAGAGATGTTCGTCCGTATCGGGCGCAGAAATCTACCAGGTGATTTCACCCGCTGCGTACTCATCCATGCTTGACACCGCGACGGCCGGCAGGTAAAGGACAAATGGAAAGATAGACTAACGGATAAGGACTACTTACGAGCTGCAACCCTTTCCGCTCGCGAGAGAGTTACTGAGTGTACCGAGAGAGCGTGCGATTAATAACGCGCTGGAAAAGAGGAGAAAACAAACGGACGCGAAATAGATTCAGCAACGGACCTTCGTTTCTCTCTCTCTCATCTCTCTCTCTCTCTCTCTCTCTCTCTCTCTCTCTCTCTCTCTCTCTCTTCCTCGTCCCGTTAACCGCGCACTCGATTATTCGGTCGGATCCGTAACAAATCTTGAAGACCTACGTCACTTGAGCATCGAGGGGAGAAGGTCGGGAGGTGTTGGACTAAAGAGCGACTCACTTTAGCGGATGGCGGAAACTACGAGTAAAACGTGTCCCACATGTTTAAAGCTTTAATCAATTTTTACGGAGCAATTTCCGACGTAGGCGACGCGCGAGTGTCTGCCCGCTGGCCTTTTACCATTACAGCTCAAAATCGAGCTCCATTTGTATCAGTTAATGTACAAGTTTTCATCGTGTATTAACGTAACGGTCTGGTGGCGGGCGCGCGAATTTCGCGGAGACGTTCGCGCCACCGTTACGAAGAGTAATAACGGAATTAATATCAAGGCATCCCGTGGCGGAAATCTCATTTATAACGACAACGTTGTATCTGGAGTATCTCAACCGGCGCGTTTTTCCATAGAAATTGCACCGTGCGGAATTGCGTTCGGCAAAAGTAGACTGCAGTAAGCGCGAAGGAGGAGATATAAAGTGGTACTTTGCTTCCCGAGAATCCTCGATTCTCTCGACTCGATATGACACTCGAGACCGTCCTTTCGTTCTTGATGGTCCTCCTTGTCGTTTCTACAGAAGGTAATTTAAAGCGAAGAGTTCAGCTGCAATTTTGACACCGCGTCGCGCCGAAAAGAATATAATAGACGGGAAATTGTTCATAGCAGCCAAAGGAGCCGGGGCCGCGCTAATGAAAAGCCCGAGGAGAGCGGCACTTTATTAGCGAGCCACATACGCCACGTACTTTTCTAAATTCCTTCTGAAAAATTTCATTGCGCGGGGCGATCCACCACGACGACCGTCCGACCGACCGATCGACCGACCGACCGATCGACCGACCGACCGATCGACCGACCGACCGACCGATCGATCGATCGATCGACTCGGGGGTATTGGACCGGCAAATTTCCTTTCCGCGTCATTATGGAGCCCGCGTGTCCAATAGACATTCGCCGATTTTTTCGACGCAAGTGAGTGCCAAGTCGGTTCTCCCCGTCGATCGGTGTTATTAACGTACGAGCGATTTAGCATTAAGCTCGGGGAACGCGCCGACGGATCGATACGCGCGATAAAGCGGCGACGGGACGCGCGCGCGAGGCCAGCTCGATCGACGGGTCGGGATGACGTGCTGAGAGAGGGCCGTTTTCTTATAAATAGAACCGATGATTAGGATCGCGGTTAATATAATTATAATCTGCGGGTAACCGGGCTATATCGCGATCGCGGATTATACGCCGGTCATTGAGCGAGACGCTGCACGCTGCTCGTATGTACGCAGAACCAGATTCCAGCGTGGTCCTTAATGAGGCCAGATTAATTACCGAGGCGAGTTATTAAACGCATCTTGCGTTAACGCATCGCGCACGCAAGTCGGAGGAACGGCCTCAACACTGCGCGGAGAGGGAGAAAAACGAAAAAGTGGTATTCACGAGGCTTCACTTGCCGTAATTGTCGGTGGGCTCCTATCCGTCCGTCCGTCCGTCCGTCCGTCCGTCTGTTGGAGGCGCTCGGAATAGGTTCGCGGGAATAAACAACGCGTGCGTGCGTGCGTGCGTGTGTGCGTGCGCGCGCGCGATCTCAAATTATGATAAAAACACGCTAACGACGATCGTCTTAATAGTTGTGTCTGCGCGTCTGCTGACCGCGTCAACAGGGCCAAACGGGATAACATCTTTAATTAGCGGTCCGGTTATCAGGTCGAACGGGGGGTCGGCGGACGGGGCGCTGAGAGTCGCGGTGAACTGGTAACGAGCCACCCCGCCCCGGTGGACGGCACCTCCTCGGCCATTTAAATTGACTTGCATAACCGCGGCGACAGTACGCCACTGCCGGCCGCAGTCGAGATGGAAAGCCGGTAAAAACATGCATCTATTTCCATATAACAGGTTTATATATTAGGCCGTCAGCGACAGCACGTAGTTACATTTGAATACGATGTCCTAAAGCCGAGAGCCGACCGGCGCAGTTGAGCGCGCGGCAGTGCGCTACGCGTACATTTGGGGGTTCCCCGCGAATTAGGTCCGTGTGCATGACCGACGAGAGCGCGCGTCCGCGCGCGATTGCACTCCGCCAATTGCAAAATGCAACTTGGCACCGGCAGGGCGGCGCTCGACTTCGGGCAATTATGAGCGACATTAGAGTAACATGGAACGCCGGACCATCAAGACCTGCTCTTTCTCTCTCTCATTTACTGTCGACTGACCGACCGAGTTCAGGTTCTCGTTTCAATGCGATATGCAATATCGTGTGTATGGAGTTCGCGGAGACGATGAAACGTTTGGGACACGTTGGAAAACGCCCCGATAATATTCGGTAGACTTCGTTACACCACCCGAATTAGAAAGGACGGTGGGTAAAATGGGCCGATTTTGACCTAAAAAGTGTAACGTAAGTAAATTATACATGTAATTTTGTTTTTTGGGTCGCTGAATACAATGGTAGCATTTTTACCTGTTTAATTTCGCGGGAAAGTGGTCAAAATCTTCCTTAAAGAGAGCCGAAATAAGTCACTTGTAATAGTAACTCGGTTCCCTTGGATTTTAATAAAAAAAAAGTTATAAAACTAAATTATGATACAAGTAATTAAATAATTGGAACAAAACCGTCGCTAACCGAGTATTAAAAGTGACTTATCTCGACTCTCTTTAAGACAAATTTTGATCACTGTCCTATGCAATTAGACGGATAAAAATGCTATCATCGTATTCACCGACCCAAAAAACATGAAATTACAAATATAACTTACGTTACGCTTTTTAGATAAAAATCGACCCATTTTACCCATCGTCCTTTATCTCATGGTCCTGATCAAGTTGATTTTCATCAATTATCCATTTTGTATAGGGTGATGTTATCGAGTTCTAATAAGTAATGTAACGCAGTGTGGCAATCATCACCTTATTAATAATAAGGATTATTAGTAATTAGGACCTTATTAATAATTAGAGCTACCCGATAATATCAGGTTATGCGAACCAGATAACTGGGTTGGGATCAGCCTGATCAAGATCATAGGATGGATTTCTAGTCGGGACGCACACACATACAGGATGATCGCGTGATTATAATAAATAGCGCACGCTCATATTTGACGTGCAGTCGTGTTCGTCGCGTCTGTTAGATTTTCCCGCGCCGAGCAGCAACGAGCGACGACGAAATGCGTCTCGCGAAAAGCGTAATATTCCCTTTAAGCTTCATTCAGCGCATGATCTCGTGATGTACTGATACAGACTGACGTTTTAATCTCGTTACAAGCGAGGCGCGTAAGCACGGCTCCTTTCGCTTAAAGAGGAACTGCTCTCACCATGGTGATTGTGGAATCACGGTAAACGAATAAGGCTGGATATGTCAAACGTTCGTTTTCGCGAGAGTCTCTTAATGCCCTTACGCATCGAGGATCACACGAACGAAACGGAATCTCTAAGAAGGGTCGCTCTTGCGTTACCTCGCCCTCTTGGGATTTATACCCGACGTTACGCCGAGGGTAACGCAAAAAAATTGCACTTTTTCACAGTAGCACACTTGAACGTACGGACAGAAGTAAAATATCCTTGTGGTCTTGTCGGTTGCCTTTATAGGTAACTTTTAATTTATCAAAGATCTCCGTTCTCTTACTCTAGATTCGCATTTGATATCATTATCCGCAAAATTGGCTCGCGCAGCGTGTCGATATGCATCTCACTTAACGAAGTAGCTCGCTATTAGATACGTGAGTTCGTAACAGGGAAAGCGTGTGACGTAAAATCATCGTAAAAGTGAAATATGAATATGAGGTCGGAGATTCCGCAATACTATAAAACATCTTTATGTGGCTTTTTATTTTCTTTTTAAACAACGAAATCGGGTGCTTACGGTCATTTTGCGCACGGTCACTTTGCCCACGCATTGCGTGTCGAAGTGATAAAAGAGACAGAGAGCGAGAGAGAGAGAGAGAGAGAGAGAGAGAGAGAGAGAGAGAGAGAGAGAGAGAGAGAGAGAGAGAGAGAGAGAGAGAGAGAGAGAGAGAGAGAGAGAGAGAGAGAGAGAGAGAGAGAGAGAGAGAGGAAGGCAGCCGTCTGAGCAATAAATGAAGTAGAAACTTTTTCAATACATATGTATAGAAAGAATACGTTAACGAGAAACCGAAGCTAACGATTTTCCTGTTGCGAGTAAGGTTAACCGCCGCAAGAAATAATACTAATTCCACATGTAATTACTTCTTTTCGAAGACTATTTCTGCAGCGTGCGCACGTAACGTAAGTTGACTAATGTTTCGCGGACTGTAACGAAAAAAATGGCGTAAAGGATTTATCTCAAAAGGCAAGATCGCGCAACAATCTCATACTCGCTGTATTCACCGTGCAATTTCGACCTCTTAATTTTCGTCATTGCATATCTGCCTAACATGTAGATCAGGTGTTAACACTTGAATCGGACGTCCTTATAAATATTTTCGAACTTGTCGAAATAAAAGAGAAAAGATTCTCGCGCTTGGAAAGCTCCCGAGTCTTCTCTCGTCTTCTTTCTGACGCCACGTCCGTCTCGCTCCGTTGTGCAACGCGATAGAAGAGTAATCGCTCAAGATAATAGAAACGTACAACTGTAATTGCATCATTCCACTCGAAGGTACATCGAGTTGCAGCAACGTTTACACGTTATCCCCGCGCTATATAATTCTCAGACCGGCAGCGCAGGATAAGGCACCGTAAACCGCACTGACGACCTTTTTTGCGGGCTTTACTTCCCGTTTGTAACGGCGGAAGCGACGATCGATGATGGGCGCGCACACAGTGTGCACGCCGCGCTTCGAATCGTTACGGTCAATTACAAACAATGTAAGACGGCTGCCGCTCGTAGATATAGGCGTGCCGGTCGAACGGATGGCTCTATAGCCGGCCGTAAATTAATTATTATCAGAAATCGCTTTATCTAACCGCCGCATTGGGAATGTGATCAAACACTTAGAGTCGAATACGCATGTAGAGAAAAAAAAGTTATTGAAAAAAGAAGAAAAATAAAACGAGCAAACAGAGACAGCGAGGAGAGGGGATATTCTGTGGCGATTGCGAGGGAGAGAGAGCCATTATTAAAGCGACGTCGAATACCGATATAATGCAGTTTTGTAATTGTTATTTTTCTTCTAATTGGATGCATCAAATTAAAAATATTTTTATGAAGTAAAAGTATAAACGTTAATAAATGACTGATGCTAAATAATTGTATAAAATTTACAAAAAACTTTTTACGATCGATAGATAAATAAAAATATTTTTTGTTGATTTTATGCAATTGTTTAGCATCAACCATTCGTTAACGTTTGTACTTTTTTTACTCCCGTAAAAATATGTTCAATTTGATGCATCCAATTAGAAGAAAAGAAAACACTGCAAAACTACATTATGTCGCATGATGCTGTATCCAGCATCGCTACAGCAATCGAGACGTAATTATCATCAGATCCGTGATCGCGATGCAAACGTAATGCGGTCCGTGATTTAAATACTCCTAAAGCAACGACGAGAAAAAGTCCAACGTGAGGAACGACGAGAACGAGGGGGAGAAGACGAGAAGACGAGGGAAGGTGAGAAAGAGAAAAAGAAGGAGGGAGAGAGAAGAAGAGTGGCCTTTGTCAGCGAGTTCGAACGTCGTCGCAATGCGAGCTATGCGACATGCCGGCGTTACATACACCGGCGGCCACAGTTTGCGCGGGCTGTGCTTGCTTATCGTTTATCTCGGAATCAAAGCAACGTCGTGCACGGATAGAGGATCGCGCGTATGTGGGTGGTTAGCTCGGAGTTTTTCGTTTAAGGGAAATACCGGACGGAGCGGGAAAGGAAGGGGGAGAGAGAGAGAGAGAGAGAGATTTATCGTTTCAAGAAGGGTATCTCACGCAATATCACATTACGAAAGTCGACCCTCCGCGTATAATACCGTGTGGTTCTCTTTGAAAACTGTCAGCTGTACACAAGTCGCGAACTAGCGGTACCGTATAACACATATTTCTCGTGTGGACCGTCTGTTTGCGTGTTCATTTCTGCCACTTTATTCTGATTAGGATAATCCAGACCATCGACGTGAGAATTAACGTGCTACAAAAATGTAATAAATCGTATCTCGCGCGCAAGGAACGACTTCGTACTGTGACATAATGCGACGTGACAAATCGTTTCCCGTCAAATTGCGCTCGTTAAGTATCAGAGACGCGGATATCTCCGACTCGAAATTGTCCAAGAGACACCGTGTCTTCGCGACATAACCGCGCGTACATACTAATCCGTAATTGACGAGTTTCCATCGGATATCATCGTGAAGTATCGATCACGGAAGATCGTGCATCTGACAGCGCATAATGGAGCACGCTAATAGGTTTCAGCGCGTCGACATAGCGAATGTATTAAAGAAATCGATTATCCTCGGACGTGTATCAGGAGGGATAAGGAAGAAAATTCGCGGCGTACGGGCTCGTTGGGCGCAAAAAGGCGAAACCGACCACGCGAGAGGCCTCAGGTGCGACGTTAACAGTTTGAGGCACGTTAATTTTCCGAGGCGGCTCCTCCGCCCGCGATAACAATCTCGCTCATTGAAATGTATTCCTGCGGTAGAATCTCCTCTCTCGTTTCCTCTCTCCCTCCCTCTCTCTCTTTCTCTTTCTCTCTCTCTCTCTCTCTTTCTCAAAACACCGACTGCGGTAATTATTCCCCGTGCAGCGTGCACTTAGAAACGCCAGGCTCTCGCGGATTTACATAGACATAAATAACTCAAACGCTTCTATATTTAGCGCATTCTGATCGCGCTTCCACGAGCGTAAAAGGCAACGGGACAATCGACCAGGCGGTTCGTTAAGACAGAGACGGTACCGCGACCACCATTATATATCCACCGTTCTCGCTTTATGCCGATCGCGTATTTATTCGACGTCACGTCGAACCGCGCCGCGCCCCGTCGCGTCCTCCTCCCGTATCAATCGCGGCTCCGCACTCATCCGATTAAATCTAGTGCGACGCGCAACCCGGCTTTAATGAACCCGCTCGTGACTATCCCTCTGATTCCAAATAATGAATTATACGAGCGGACATTTCCTCGTGCCGCGGTCGTGACAAATATCGACTCGTGGCCTGTGGTCGATAGAGCCGCGATACGCGTCCCTGCATGCGTATGCACGCCTCTATCACATCGCATCGTAACATCGTGATATCAAGAAATAAAAAAAAGTATCGCATGTGTGTATGTGTGTGTGTGTGTGTGTGTGTGTGTATGTGTGTGTGAGAGAGAGAGAGAGAGAGAGGCGCAACCATGATGCGCGAGGCGCCCTTCGACGACGATAACGATTCCTGAGGGAATATTCGAATTACCCCAGAGACTCGTTACGATGTTCGGAAAATTAACGATAGGCGGGTATATTACGTGACGAGCCGTGCGAACCGGCATTCTCGGCTGTGTCAGGGTTAGGTAACCGTGAGTTAGCCGGGGACGACGTAGCGCGCGCGCGCGCGCGCGCGACGTGGGACGCGCAGGACTGCGGGAGGCAAAGGATTGCGAAGGTGGAATGGAAGAGAGCGCGATATGGGCGCGACGGAGCGAAGGGAAAGAAGGCAAGCGCAGAGAAGAGGAGACTTTTAACTATGAACGATTCGCGCAGCGGGAGCAGGAGAGGTATATCCTCCCGTTCCGAGTAAGAGTCGATAGATGGAGGCTCCACCGTGTCCCTCTTTCATTTTCTTCACCCTCTATCGGCCGTTTCCCTTCGTCGTTTGAGAAGATAACCGCGCTCGCTCGTCCGGAGCTACTCCGACGAGTTACTCGCGAGCGAGCGAGCTTGTACAAGCGAGAGCCACCAAATGAATTGCATAACATTACACGTTGAGACCGCGACTGCCCGCGACTATATGCATCGTGCGCACGATGCGAGAGACTCGTTGAAAAGTCATCTTATCGCCGCGCTGCGCTCTCAGGTCTGCATGGCGCGTATCGCAAGCGTGCGCGCGGCTCGCGCAGCTAGGCGGACGAACGAGATTAGAGCGCACGGCGCTCCTCGTAACCTGTTTTCCACGTGCGCTTCTTATTAACGTGATATTAAGGCGAGCGCGAGTGTATTGCTCGCGGATGAAATTCAAGCGGCGCGCAACATACGTGAATGGATTTCCAGTCGTAGCGCGCAGGCTTTCGCGAGAGCGAATTTATTCGCGTCACAAGCCGCGATACGTCAAGATCTCGGGGAGGTTAACGCCGACTCGTACTCTCCGGCCACACAAACACCCTTGGTCGGCTCTGCGTCAAATGTTAGAATTTATGTAATCGAGGGGACAATCGTCGCGTCGCGTCACATCACGTCACGTCGCGTCACCGCGTTACACAACAACGACGAGGGCGAGACATAACATTCGCGTGATCTTACATGCGATTTTAACGATCATCTGACCCTTTCCTCGGGGAGAGGAGAAACCGCTGGTCACGATCGCAGCAAGATTAAAAAAAAAAAAGGTATAAAGGAGCGTGGGCGCGCTATACGGCGCGGACGGTGGGATTCCACACACGTATCCGCCGACTTGATTAGAGACGCTTTCGCCCACTCCTCGCCACGTAAGTTTTATCTCGCCTCTCGAGCGAGGACAATGAGCTCATAGAGCTTCCGCTTCGACGATTCGAAAAAGATATCGGGGATGAAAGTACTCGGGCACCTAATCACGCCGCTACCGTTAATCTTCCACGTTGTTTTGCGACGCTGACGTAACAATGTAGCGCACGCACACGTCCAATTTCACAAAGTTAATCTCGAAAATATTTCATTTCTGCCACCTACTCGCGCTTTTATAAATCTACGCAGAATCCATATACGTAATTGTAATTTGAGATGAATCTCTCTGCTATAAACTTATTTCGAATAAATCCAACCGGCACGCTCTCCTTCAACCTTTTCCTCCTTTTTCTCTCTTTTTGCCCGCGGGGGAGAATAACTCGCCCCGAGCGGGGTTAATAACTGGCCGTAAACGAACCGAGTTCGCACGAACGGGATAGTAGGCTCGAATTAGTTATGTAACACGGGAGAAAAAGGCGGCCGGAGCCGGTGATTTACGCATTCCGCCTTCGCCGGGCGCAACAATGGCAGTGTGACGTCCGAATGCATACTTCCTCCTTTCTCTCTCTCTCTCTCTCTCTCTCTCTCTCTCTCTCTCTCTCTCTCTATTTCTCTCTCATCTCTCGACTGCTCGCTCCTTCCCCGTCTCTTGCACTCTCTGTGCGGTCGTGTCCCTACCGCTTCTCGCGCTGCCTCGGTTTCTCGCTCGCTCCTCGCGCGTTCCATCTCGCGCTCCGTCACTCCCACCCTGGGCACTTCCTCTTCTTCTGGCCGGTTTCTCGCGGTTGCGGTGCGGCCTTGCAATGCTGCAGGCACGGCCGTAGAACCTCGTTTCCCCCTCTCCCCGTGGACGTCGCCTCTGTCGTTGCTGCCGCTGCTGCACCGTTGCAGCTGCAACAGCGACGGCGGCGGCAGCGGCGGCGACGGCCGGCGCACACACCATCGCAGCGGCGGCAGCAAGGCGAGGAGGTAACTACGAGGTAGTTGCAGCGGCGCTGGTTCACCTCGTAGTACGAGGACGAGACATTGGCCTACCACGCTCGACCTTGCCAGTTCGTTACTCTTTCCTCGCCTCTCTTATGCATTATACACGGCTATCCGCCTCGGTCCGTGTCGTCGTCCCTCTCCTTCGCTACCCCCTTCCCGCCTCTCTGCCTCGGCGTTTCTATCGTTTCTACTCTTGCCCCCCGTCGTACTCACCGCCTTCTTCTCTCTTTCTCTCTCTTTTTCCTTCGTCCTCCATCCATCCCTTTTCTACATGTCTCAGTACTTCCCTTTCAATCTGACGTTCTTTTCGTCTATTTTCCCTGGTCCATCTCGTCCCTGCCGGCTTACCATCTCGCGATGTTACTCTCTCTCTCTCTCTCTCTCTCTTTTCACGAAGACGACGCTGTGCCGCGATGCGACGACGAGCGGGTAAGGCGCATCGTCATCATACGATCTCATTTATCGTGCTTGGCCTCCCTCGAATCGAGGCGCAGCGGGGCCAGGGAAGGAGCGACGGAGAGAAGAAAGCGATTGCAAACGGGAGCAGGTGGTAATGATAGCGTGGCGATGGCGATGGGGCGACGACGATGCCCCCGCCGATGGCGTCGCCGACGCCATCGCGTCGCCTGGACGACGTATCCCCTCGATATCGCGCTCCGAATTATAATTAATTAACAATAATGCACTGATCGTGCGCGACGATCACAGGCGTGCACGCATACATTTTCGCGCGCGAGCTGCAGCGTATAATGCGTCGGGCCGCACATCATCGTGGCTTCGTTAACGCGCCGCTTCGTAACCATCACGGCCTTCGGGACCATAAATTTCACAAATTGCCCCGATCGAATCGTAAAGCGATGCCATGGCGACGGGGGCCGCATCTCGTCTGCGAACGAACCTCGTGGGGAACCTCCGAGCAACGAACCGTGCGATGCATTCTTGTCGACGCGCCGCTTTTCTTTCCACCCCTGTACGATTGATCGAAAAAGGGCGTCCCCGATCATACTGCCGATGACGTAGGCCCGTAGCTTGGTTAATTGGTTACGATCGCGACGACCCGACCAGGAGGATATCGACGGGGTAGATCATGATCGTCACGTAGTCGTCGTCGTCACGCCTACAGTTCAGCAAAACGACAGAGAGGGGGCAATATCTTATTAGCGCGATCGCGTTTTGCGTCGTTCTCGTTTTCGCTCGTGGACGACGAGAACGACGACGACGACGACGACGACGACAACGACGATGGCAGCGACGGTGGTGGCGGGACGTTACCTTGGGGTGCTTCAATGTTTGTCCAGCTGAAATTGCTCTTTCGTCGCGATGTATTTTCTTATAAAACAGTCTGCGCCCGGCACCGCGATAAGATTTCAATATAGAACGACGCATTGTACGCGACATTTCCATGAAATAACGACCGTGACTGCGGCGCATTTTTTGCGATAATAGGAATGGCCGATTTTCGAACGGGAATGTAAATCGCAACGCGTATTTCGTGATCCATGTCGGTCGACCGATCGTGTTCCGTCTGTGTGTCTGTTTCAAACGACATTGGCGTCACTCTCTTCCTCGAGCAAGAGAGAAAGAGAGAGAACGGAAGATCAATGTAACGTATTATACCGCGCCAACGATTTTCTGCTTCAGATGCTTCAGGAATTCGCGTAGCTATTGGCGCACTGGGTGAATAGGCTTCAACAAGTAACCACGCGGGCACCGAGGCACGCGTACCGAGTTTCATTATAGGATTAATTCCGTGTTATGTAATTATAATGCTCGATAGCTTTTAACGTCGTGGCGGCCGCTCTCTTGCCAGACGCCGCTGAATCCAATATCGCGTGTGCCGCAGTGAAAAGCGTTAATTGAAATCATTAGCGGCCGCGCCTCTATTTAAATTATCCGGCTCGAATCTGTACGAGTAAAACTACAACGAAATTCCATCCAAATTGCTCGGCGTAGCCGCGAACAATCGCATGCAGCCTTCGGTATAGCGTATCCTTTCTGGGCAGCGCGACCGACCAGTGGGCGACGAGCGGAGATAATCGAGACGAATGTTTCGTTTAAGGCTACCGCGATCAAATTCCTGCGGAAAGGAAGGGAGAGAAAGAGAAAAAGGGAGAACAGGGAGAACGGTCTCTGCGGTGAACGATCGAAATCTCTCTTTCCGCGGACTTAACGGTGACAGGTACCTAGTCCGTGTCAAATCGTAAGTCGATATCCGCCCGCTCGCCCCGCGCCTTCCATCATGGCCGTCCATTGCAGAGATATCCCTGGACGGAGGATGGATGTCGAGGCGCCCCGGCTCGTTCCTACTGAGTACGTTGAACTCGGCTCTCGCAGCAGCGCAACGCCGAACGCATCCTATGCTTATAAACCGTAACGACACGTGAAACTAACGGGCTTCGCTCGCGGCCCGTCTACACCCGCGGGAACCGCGTGCTCTCGTACGATTTCCGTTCCCCCCCGCGCGCTCGTTCGGGATTACGCATACCGTGCGAAATTATGGCAAGACGGAGAAAAGGAAAAAGAGATAAAGAAGGAGCGAGCGTGGAGGAGGAGACAAGGAGGAATGTAGCAGGACGCACGAATACTCATCGATTCATTGCCCCCGCTCCTCGGCGGAAAGATACGCGCGATATAAAAGTGCGGCTGATGAATCCCCGGTGCAAAACGCCGCCGCGGCGGCGAGAGTGCGTCATTCAGAAGAGATAATTACTAGCTCCTAGTACTCAACACAGTGCGATAGAGCGCAATATCTTGGGCGGCCGCTTCAACGGGAAAGTAAGGTGTTCTCGTATATTACGCGCTGTAATTCCAAGTCATAATTATACTAGACAGGAACTCTAATTAAAACTTTTCATCGCGGCCTTAAACGAATATAACACTTTGTAATTTAAGGCGATACTGCGTATCGCGCGAAAAGAAACCCTCCTTGTTACAGGGGCGGCGTAAGTGAATGTAACGCGCGCGTTGTTTCTCTCCGCCCTCTTCTAAAAAAAAGAGAGAAAGAAAGAAGATGGAGAAAGAGGAAAAACGCGAAAAGATGCACGAGTGCAGTCACGATGTTCTCCGTGTCGATGACAGAGCAACATTGCAAACATCCGTTAACGTGACAACCCGACCGGTGATCTATGTGATGATACGACGTCGACGACGATACACGGTAACTAACCATGGTGGTGGCTCGCGATTCGATTCGTCCCCAAAGTTCTCCACACAGTCGATATTAAGTAAATAAAGCCGGAGGGGTGCCGCCACCGCATTGTCATTTCCGGACGAGCACTTTGATCAATCGCGGTGTACAGACAGACGCGCTTCTGTGCCGCACCGTGCACATCTCCCTTCATCACGCTCCCTACCCCTTCCCACAGTCCGACACACAATAGGTTCAAAGTACTTTTCCAATGGGTGCATTTGCAATTCGAATTCCAATTTGAAATCGAAGCCTCCCGGCTGGATAGCCGACGTCGTTACGCGCCGATATGATCGCCGCCATAAGGTGAATTCGCACCTCGTCATTCTGCGGCGGCGGCGGTAGCGGTGGCGGCGCGCGAGTTCGTTGATTCGTTCGTTTCTTTTTCTCCTCTCTGTGTTCTCTCTTTTTCTGTATTTCCGACCTTCCTTCTTTTCTCTTTCCCGACGATAACTGTTCCATCAGACTGATTTCACAGTTCTCGCCTTTAGGGGCTTCGTCTTCTTCTAGTACGAACGCTTCCTCGCGCTAGAACTCAGTGGCGGCGCGTGCAATCGATGGGAGGGAAGGGGGAGCGGAGGAAGGTTCGCTCTTTCCTGCCCTCTCGATGCCGCGCCGAACTTCTATAATTTCTCGACCGTCTCGAGCGTGCCCGCTGCTCGATACATATCACCGGGGGAAAATGATACCCGCGATAGCGCGCGGCGATAATTTACAAACTGGCACGTATGATATCATCGTGCGCGCGGCCTCGGTCACGAAGTAGAACGCGGCACTACACGGAAGACAGGAAACCGATCGCTCGACTCCGCCGCCGCCGCGGGATTGATTCTTTTCCTATGGCCGCTGTGTGTGGAAGAAGCATACCGCGGTGCTCTCGATGATAGAGCGCGGCGAGAGAACGAGCAGAGAAACAAGTGAGAGTACGCGAGCAGGTGCAGTGCATCGTTGGCTTATGAGATGTATAAATCGCCGTAACGCCAGTAGCCCGTAATTAATATAATTTAATTAGATTGTACGGTCGCTCTCTATCTCTCGCTCGCTTAGACGTCGGCGAATTCACCCGGCGAATATCGTCGATCTCGTGGCCCCCGCTGCCGCTGCTGTGCTCTGTGCCGCGAATATTTAATTACTTAAAAAACCACTCCGCTCTCCACTGGAGCGTTGCGTTTCCTTTTAATACTGTCCCGCTGCTCGCGGTGTTAATTGAAAACACGAAAGAGAAACGACGACACGAACGGGGGTGTTCTCCACGCGGTTGATTACTCGCCGCCCTGCTCTCGAAATTTGGCTGAGAATCGGACACGGGCAATCGTAATCGCGTCGTTTCTCATTAGTACTCTTCTCTGCTCTTAGCAGAGTCGTTGTCCGTTAAGTGAGAGATCTCCAATTTTCCCACGCGCGTCCACTGATGAGAGAGAGAGAGGGGGGGGGG
>NW_022639586.1:379827-395700 GCF_010583005.1 Odontomachus brunneus | reverse complement strand
GAGAGAGAGAGAGAGAGAGAGAGAGAGAGAGAGAGAGAGAGAGAGAGAGAGAGACATCTCCAATTTCCCGCTTAGCTAGCGTATTTTTCACGTCGAATTAATTCACCGCCGAAGTAAACCGATCCGCATCGGCTATGTGTGAACGCGGCTTTTAATCATCTTTTTAACGAATGCGCCGTGTTATTTTTAACACGCAAACGATAGCGGCGTTCGTTAATAGGGAATGATCGGGACGTAGCGTAAATTGGATCGAGGCGACTCTCTCCGCACGTAGTCAATTTATCGCGACGCGCGCGCAAAGGAAATTAAACGTAATATCGCGGACGAACAATAATTTTATGGCCAAACGCATTACGACATTTTGATCCCGCCCACGTTGCGGTCGAAAGTAAATATTCCACGCGCGACGTTAAATCGTTAATACGTGTAGTAGCGGAGCCATTTGGGGGAGTGGAAACGTGGTTTGCGTTAACTGTACAACCTGTCGACCGAAATTCCCCGTACGGTCGTCAAACTAAATTTGATATGTGCAACATCCTATCGCGTCGCCGAGATACTCGCCGCCGATACATACATGCACAACATCGACGCGACATCGAAACGGCGGGAAAGGATTGCCTGGGCGCGCGCAGCGCGTGAAATGTTCGGGATGGGAATTAATTTTTATCCGAATGCAATTAGCACGCGACCGGCTCGCCGCGACCAGCGTCCCGCGCGCGATTATCGCTTAAACAGACCATGTTTTTATCGCCGGCCGGATATTTCCCGGCGCAATTTCACGTTAAAGAAGATATCGTGGAACTGAAAAAAAAAAAATACCGGCGTATTTGATTAAGGTGAAATTACCAGTGCCTGGACACTAATAACATTGTATAAGCGCCAGTCGCGGCTCTTGTCCAGCATGAAATTAAATTTTGATATACTGCGAGAGAATATAATAATGTTTCAAAGTAATAATACTAGTACATGTCTCTGGACATTTTTATTGTTCTTCGAATATTGTATACAAGTCTTCGAATATTGTAACTTTCAATATAGAATATAAATCTGACAATTCATGATGTACTCGTTGTGTACAGGAACTCATCAAACTGAATTTTTCTCAACTTGAAATTCCTCTATTATCACGCAAACAATTCCAAGTAGTCCTTATTTTAAACGCGCATCATACCTTTTCCAGTATTTTAAAATATTATGTCAACTGAATAACACGAAGCAATTGTGCTTTATTGTACGACTATTAATCGACAATATTTATCAAAACTTGGCCTAATTAAAAACGGACATTCTATAAATATATATTCTACGTTTTTTGAAAGTTTAAATATTCATATTTGTGAACGTCAAAAAATAAGAATGTCCAGAATTACGCTATCGGTATTTTCAATGACTAGGTATTGGTACTTTTATTTTACAGCATAACGTTGTGCACTTTTTAATCCGACGTTGTCGCGTGATGCGCATGGCGATTAATCGTGGAAAAAAAAAGAAAATCGCAGCGAGGAAGGATCGCAGAGATCGCACGCGTTATTCTTCTCACGGTTACAACCACACACACACCTGCACACACCATTTTCCTCGTGAAAACGACGCGCTCTCTCTTTTTCTCTCTTTCTCAGGCGCCCCAAATTTGTCTGAAGTGCCTTCATCGGTTTACACAACGTCGGAGATGGATCGGCGAAGATAAAAGCCTCCGGGGCGACTTGAATTTTTCACGAGCCATTTCCCGCGCGTCTTCACATTTTGCCGGCCATCAAGGGCCGAATTAACGACGAGTCTTTCTTAACGCGCGCGGGAGTCTACAACACACTACTATTACCATATCGCGCGATACCGCACGGGACGTTGAACATACAAATGGTTTTATTTCCGGTTACTATATTTCTCACTAACAGGCAATAAACGTTAGCCTTTATCGCCCGGTTTTAAACACCCCGTGGCCACTCGCGGCCGGAATGTAAATGGCACTTTACTTGTGTACTCCTCGGTATTCGCGACCATCAGCGTCGCTCATAGCAAAAATTCCACTCATCAAACACCAAATCAGATACGTGTATTCGAGGAACAGAGTTCGCGCGAACGCGATGCGGCTTTTCTCTCAGGGCAATCAGGTGCGGATTGGAGACGCGTGTCTGATTGTTATTGCAAATAACGTCACGCATCGCAGCAGCCGCGTGGCTTCTCTCGTGGCTGGTCTCGATCAGGCGTCGACGATAAGTCGCGTCGGTATAATGAATATTAACGAGCCTTAATCGATGGGTAACGGTAGTGCGTTTGCGATTACACGGCGTTGTGCAACGTCGTCGCGTTGATCTTACTTCGAACGGCACCGAACGACGGCACGTATCGCCGATTATTAAACTACGATGTAAGTTAGAAAACGGACAGACAGCTCGTATCAAGACCGAAACTCCCGGGACGATCGAAAATATTTTCTGAGCGTGCTTATCCGCACGTGCGCCGCATTCGCCTTGCGTTTTTCTGCGTTTCTCCCAACGTTTTACGGCACCGTTCCAACGTGAAAGATGCAATGACCCAAGACCGAGAGGAACGAAGCGCGCTCGTCTGAAGAGCACGTGTCGACGGCGGGACGTGTAAGAGGAAGCATGGTGGATCAGTCACGATCGAAAGAAGAACATCGCTACCCTCCCGAGAAAATAATACCGCAAGACTGCCCGTAAGAAAAGTTATTACTGCAAGGAAAAAAGGCGGATAGCATTAAATTTAATTTCGCGCCTTAGAGAAATCGCGCATCTGCACTCGTTCCCGCTCGTTTTCGCACAGTATTGTCAAAGAAACACGGCTGTTAGCTGCTCAGTGCAATTATCGATCCGCGATCGGTCGTGAGAAACGTAAATAGGAAAAACGTAACATTGTGCGCAAGTGTTTGCGATAACAATCGGCAGGATTTTTTCCGACGACGTGCGAGTATCGCGTTGCGAATTCTCGCGTGACTTTCGCGACGATCCGATTAGTGAGTGTAATTGATTATTACATAGAGGGTGATTAGCGTAACGATTTTCCAGATACTCCTGACAGTTTGAAGAAAAGGTTGTATGGTGAGTTCATCTGTTTCATGCAAGTTACCATCTACGATAAAAGAATTAAAATATCTTTCATAAAAGAAAAAAAACATTACTTTGTATTTCTTAAATTATATCATGCAATTTTGCTTTTATAATAAGATTGCAGAGGACTTTAAGACGAATCCAACGCGTTATCAGATATGTCACTTTTATATTGATATTTAATATCAAATTCGCAGCATCATTTTAAATAGCAGTTCTTACAAATCAGAAGTGTCATAACAGAAGTGACATAAACGCTGAAAATTGTCCGTTTATCACTGAAGGTTGCACCGTTTAAAAAATTCAAGGTAGTGTTGATATTTTTCTACAAAATGTTGATATTTTTCTACAAAAAATTTTTTCAATTCCCTTATTGGTAGCTTGCATGAAATAGGTGAATGCTCATCTTACAATCTTTTCTTGAAACTATCGGAAGCATCGGAAAAAACGTGCGGACCGTTACGTCAAACGCCCCGAACGTGCACACAACTGTGCTGCGTATTTGTATCGTTACATTTTATCACGCTTTATCGCTCCGCGCTGTTAATTACATATAATTACATTAGTAATTGTTCATCCGCTTCATTACACGCGTATATCCCGGTTAAATCCGTACGCACGATAATCGCGTTCACTGTTAGACGCAACAATGTAATTATCCCGGAGTAAACAGCCTTATTACGCCCGCGCGAGAGCAACGCGCGCCACACTACTATTCTAAATACTCGGCACTCAAAATAAGCAACGGCGAACGGGGCGCGCACGGGTACAGGTACGGGCACAGGTTCGCCTCGCAACGAACAATGGAGCATTATATCGGCGCGGCGCGCAGGCAAGACGAGCGGAATGGCAGAAAATTTAATAAGCCGCCCATGCGAAGAGCAACAACATTTTCTCCCCGGGCCAAGATCGACTATTATCCAATCACCGCGGCGGTTCTATCATGCATACGAGTTATGACTTAATCCGCTGTTGCGAACGCTAAGTACCGAATCGCAAGGAGGTAATGACCCCCCCGACGTACGACGATCCAGACGCTTCCAGACCGCGGCGCGGACGAGGTTTGCGCGTATAATGCCGCACGGATGAGGAAGAGAGAGAGAGAGAGAGAGAGATAGAGAGAGAAAGAGAGTCGTCTCGGGCCATAACAGGGGTGCGTTACGTAAAATACTCCGCGGTCGACGTTATCGATCGGGCCGATCGAATCTCGCGGCTGAAACGAGGCCTCCATATGTTCGTCCAGTCAGCCAACCGTTCGTTCGTTCGTTCGTTCGTTCGTTCATTCCTTCGCCCGCGTTCCTCCGTTTACGCGCGAACGTATCCCTGGCGCGTTCGCGAGGATCTCGCCCGGATCGGAGCTTCACGCTCGCGTGGCCCCTGGCTAGGAGAGACTCGCTAAACCCGGCTCTACGTAATTCGACGATTGGCGGATAAGGGATCGCGTAAGTCGCGCGTCCGGGCTAGCGAGAGAGCGTGGTTCGCTCCGATCTTCTGCTCTTGTTGTTCCTCTCTCCTTCCTCCACGTAACGTTCATACCGGGTCCTTATGGTACCCCCGAGGGTCGGAATGCACGAGAAAAACACGCCAGGAATCCGCCCCCTTCCGTCGTGCTGAGCCTCTCGGGCACGGTGTAGCCGGTATTTAGAAGAAATCATGAATGAACTGTGGTAGCGGTACCTTCGATTGCGCGCCGTTCGTTTCGCGCCTTCCTCGTCCTCCCCCGTCCCTCAGAGTGGTTCGTGTCGTACGGGATTTATCCGCTCGGTCCGTGACAGATGCTATCGATCGATGATCGGTATAAATCGCGATTTAAGCGGAACGCAAGCCGCGAATCGGCAGAAGGACGACAAGAAGACGCGATATTGTCTCGCGCGATTGCCCCGTGCCGGCGATGCACTTCCTAAGACTTTTCATCGTTCGATGATTATCCTCGCGAAGTATTCATGGGATATTCACGAAGCACCCCGCCGTACAACGGAATTATGGATAATCACTACCGCCGCAACGGCGGCGGCGGGGGCGCAAGGGAGTAACGAGGAAGATCTTCGCGGAGGATGAAGACTCGTCTACCAAGAGGATCGACGTTTCAAGGATAAATTGCGCCTTCATTGGCCCTCTAATCCTCCCTAACGTATTCTCAAAATAGCTGGCACTTTCGAAGCATTAACAGTTTCACCGTGAGACCGCGACTGATTGATTGATTTGATTGATGGTTTACTTGAGTCGATAGACAGTTTTTGTGTGGCGCTTTAAGTCCCACAAGATTCTATCGGCTCTTCCTGGAATTGTTCGTTCTGATCAGTCAAGTATATTATTTAATACGATCGTTGGGTACGCTAGAAACGGCCAGAACACACGGGAATTTGGTGCGCGATTGAGGAAGAGAAAGAAGGAGAGTAATTAATCACAATTATCGATACTCACTGGAGAGGAGTGAGGTTTTCGCGGGATTTCCGATCGCGGGGATTTTCGCGGGACTGAGTAAACCATGATGAATCGGCTAATAAGTACAAGACCAGTTTATACATTTGATTTCCTCGCGCGCGCGTAAAGTGATACACAGCATCGTAGGTGCCTGATCATTTCGCAGCGAGCTTATTATCGTTGTTGATGCGCTGCGGGCTTATTATGTCGGAAAACTCCATCGCGGCTAATTCGCGTCTATGAGGCACGTCATGATCGCGACACCAGCGCGGGACGCGTATTTGGTTATATTTATTTAGCCGCGATGCGTGAGGCGACTGAATGACGGTCGAGAGCGCCGGCGGTGACCGCGTGCGGTCGTAAGCATTCGGGAACAATTTAACCGCGGCCGAGAGTCGATCTCGAGGCACTTCAATCGCGCGTGAAGGTGGCGCATGTCCGACACGCATGCATTCAGCGCTATGGGGTGTTCGAGAGAATGGGAATGAGATGAGTGCGGTCATTATGGGCGCAGTGCTGTATCAAGCGCCATTGCTGTGAAGCCGACACGCCGGCGTCGTTGCGGCGCCGCTCGGACTTCCGTGATCTTTCACTTCTCCGGCTCTGCCTCGGCATCGCGCACCAAATTCCCGCGCGTCCCGATGATTTCGAGCGAGCGAGTACTTGACGGATCGCGCTCACCTCGTCGCATTAACACGCTCGCTTTAAAGTTCATCTACAATGCGATTGGCAGTAGGCAGTAAGACGTGATCAGTGAGCAACCACAGACGATTATTCTTGTACTGCTTATTGCTTGATTGCTTATGTCTTACTGCCTAATGCCGATCTCACTGTAAATGGCCCTTTATACGACACCTAATTACGACGATTCCCTGACAGACCGCTGATTTATACGGTAATCGGCCGTTTTGATGAATTTTCTTTGCGTCGAGGATGCGCGTGATGCAAAATTGTAGAGCAGAGTGATTTGGACAACTTTAATCTTGTTTTCTTTTTTTTTTAAATCACGCGGAATAGCAAGTGTGTTAAAATTCAGTTGCGGAGACAATCTAGGTTACCTGGCTCGGGGTTGGCGGTTCGTTGTTTTTCTCTAGATTACGGTCTTACCTGGAACATAAATAGAAAAGACAAATTTAATTAAAGCAGATTAATATTTCTTGTTCTTATTTTCTTTATTACTCGTGCCGCCTTAATAGATTAATACAAAACACACCGCTGTATGCATATTAAAGCAAGAGCTCGCTCTCTAAATCCCTCTCGTTCTTTCCCTTGTTCTCTCTCTATTTTCGGCTTATTTCTGAATATTCGCATTCACGTTGTAAGTAGAATTTCCCCATACGTCCTCGTTTTAACAAATCCCTATTGCGCGCACGATGTCGGCATGAAACGCAGTAGCACTGGCACGATATTTGAAAGCGGAGCTTCGTTGCCAGCCGGCTGAGTCGTAAAACAATGTTACATTACTGTCACTTTTATGAATATGAAAGGGCGGATATAAAACGTGAATTTACCTGCCATCCTCTCCGACTGATCGCGTTATTAAACCGACGAGTATAATTGTCAAATTGCTCGTTCTCAAATCGCTATTGTTAATAATCCTTTCTGAATCCCGCGCCGTTCTGCACAAGAACGCCACGTCACGATGTGACAATTATGAACGAATATTATTGCAAATATGACAAATAAGTAGAAATTAAAGTGAGATCCAAAGGGGAAATTCAAGACTATTATGACTCGCAATTATCTCTTACGAGGCAAGAAACTAAATAAGCAGAATGAAAAATGTGTCGCGCATACGTGTCGCAATTCCGAAAGAATTTCTACTTTCCGCGTTGTTCCTTTCTCGCGACGAAAAAAGAAAAAAAAAATATATGAAAAAGAAGGAAGCGGACATAAAAGTGTAATTCAGGCGAAAAAATATTACACAATTAGTTGCAGACGGTGAATAGCGCACGCATTCTGACGATATTTATGCCCTTGTGAAGATAATGCAAGTACTTGGTCGCTGTGGGAAATGCAAGAATGGAAGCCAGATGAGTAAAGTCATTACAGAATTCCGCGCTCGGTAACCGGTGCGCACGGCGTAATGTCACAATGTCTCCGCTATTCTGCATTCTAGCAATGTCCAGCGGAATCGGCGCTATACATTCAGTAGGAACTTATTCTCCCTTATACCGCATCCATTCAGTGGCATGCATTTGCACCACTGCGCGACGACGTAAATTCTTTAGCGAATAAAACGTAGACACGGCTCTCTCTCTCTCTCTCTCTCTCTCTCTCTCTCTCTCTCTCTCTCTCTCTCTGTCATCGCGGCAGAATTCGTTCAAGAATCTTTAATTTCTCCTCTCAAACATGTTCACCACGTCAAATTCCCGTGACGAATAAACTTTGAATTCGTTAAAAAATGCCGCTCCTTTCTCTCTCTCTCTCTTTCTCTAGCGTTAATAGCGTCCGATGGAACTTCACTTTCGCGAATGGCGTCAATGTGGCAGGGGCGCTCGGTAAAACTTCATACACTGCTGCACACATTGCGCTCAGTTGTAGTGCTTTGTGCAACTCCCGAGGCGATGGTAGCCTCGTTTGCGTATACGTAAGTGAAAATCCCGTGTCGAGCGTGACAAAAACGATCGCCACATTGGCGATCATTAGGAACGGCTATAAAAGTCGATTCGTATTATGTAGGTAAGACAGTCGCGGCGTGGGTACCTCGAGGGCTCACGACATCGTGGAGAATCGCGACGATCTCGAGCCGCGAATAGAATGTTCTTATATACGCGATACAAATGAGGCAGACGTGTTCACAATCGAAGTTTCGCGCAAAAAGACGCACGTCACACACGTATGCTCTTCGTGAAGAGAAAAGACATGAAAAATAAAAGATTTCTACGACGACGCTTATACGAAGAAGGCGCGTTACTGTTGCGAGACCCGTGCGAGATCCTCTGTGCATTTAACGCGGAGACAACGTGAGTAAACTAATAAATCGTAATGCGGCAGTTTGGCACGAAGAAATGAGAGGGGTAATAGATGAATTCAAATTGAAAACGCGCGGAGCATCTCGCGCGTACGTATGCGCGAGACGACGATAAAACTTGATAAAACCGTGGCGAAAAATATTACTACATTTTTACGAGAATTTACCGGCTCCGCGTTATATTTTCTACGTGCTTTTCCGAACGCGCGGAGAATTTTCGCGTTTTCCATCGAGGTCGCAAGGCCCATTGCTTCCCATCCCTACCCTGCCTAGCCAGCCAGTGCGTGGGATCCGTGAGTTACACGTAGCTTGCGACTATAAATTTTCGCGAGTGAACGAGAGCCCGGAGCCAAGTAACGAACGATCGAGAGCACTTAGTGAAATAAATAACGCGGAGCGACCTCTTTGTCGCCAATTGTCGAACTTTCCAATGGAAAGTAAATGTTGGGAGCAAGCACTTCACCCCCTTCGATTTAGAGGAATGTTTTCAATCTCAGTACTCCGCACGTGCACTCGGAAGAACGAAATTGTGTTGCGCGCGTGCGTATGTGTGTGTATGTGTATATGTCTCTCTTGAATCTCTGCGAGGACCTTTCTTAGACGAATAAATCATTTGCATTCGCCGTTTAATCGAGTGAACACTTGTTGTACTCGCGCCCGGCACACGTAGAGAGAATAAACATAGGAATTGAAAATTATCAGAAAATGTGATCTCTATACGGGAGAAATTATCTGGAAAAACGTATGTAACTGATATCATCGCGTATAAATTCTTCAATTGGCGGGGAGTCGAGTTCTTCTTGGCAAAGATATCGAGAATAATTTCCGAGCTGTATACACGGAGAGAACTTTTTATGGTGAAAATTGCTGTAGAATTTTCTAACCGAATTTTCTAATAGATCGACATTCTGCAGTAATCCACTGTCCTTTCACTTTTTATAGTTCATACGTGAAAATAGTTGATATTTTAGAAACTGAATGTGCTACACGGAAAAAAAAAGATTTGGTTGAATTAACCAAATATCTGGTCGAATATGAATGGCAGACTACCAAAAATCTTGTTAACTTAAACAGAATTCGGGTTACTTCAATCGGAATTTCTGGATCGTTCATATTCGATTTAGATATTCGAACCAGATATTTGGTTAATTCAACAAAATCCTTTTTTTCCGCGTAGCACATTCAGTTTCTAAAATATCAACTATTTTCACATATTGGTAGAACTATTTTCATTTTAGTAGACTACCAAAAATCTTGCTAACTTAAACAGAATTCGGGTTACTTCAATCGGAATTTCTGGATCGTTCATATTCGACCAGATATTTGGTTAATTGAACCAAATCTTTTTTTTTCCGCGTAGCACATTCAGTTTCTAAAATATCAACTATTTTTACATATTGGTAGAACTATTTTCATTTTGAAGAATCTCAACTATTTTCATTTTCATTAGACTACCAAAAATTTTGCTAACTTAAACGGAATTCGGGTTACTTCAGTCGGAATTTCTGGATCGTTCATATTCGACCAGATATTTGGTTAATTGAACCAAATCTTTTTTTTCCGTGTAGCACATTCAGTTTCTAAAATATCAACTATTTTCACATATTGGTAAAACTATTTTTATTTTGATAGACTACCAAAAATTTTGCTAACTTAAACGGAATTCGGGTTACTTCAGTCGGAATTTCTGGATCGTTCATATTCGACCAGATATTTGGTTAATTGAACCAAATCTTTTTTTTCCGTGTAGCACATTCAGTTTCTAAAATATCAACTATTTTCACATATTGGTAAAACTATTTTTATTTTGATAGACTACCAAAAATCTTGCTAACTTAAACAGAATTCGGGTTACTTCGATCGGAATTTCTGAATCATTCATATTCGACCAGATATTTGGTTAATTCAACCAAATATTTTTTTTCCGTATATATTCCTTAATAAGATAGACTTTGCTGGCAGTCGGTTTTCTTACACACTATTAGAAACACTGAAATTGAAAAGAATTTATATGAAGAAGACTATAACATTCTCTCTGTGTACGATCGGGAGGGGTGCTTCAGTCGCATCATTCTCCACAAATGCCGTTCTCGCGGCAAGTCGCAACACATGTCGCGTACAAGCTTTCCGGAAAGATACTTTTCCGGGATGATGTATGCTCGTGTAACAAAGTCACGCCACATCGCAATCTGAATAAATCTAAATGGATAACGACAACGTGTCATAAACGTAAGACGAAGCGAAAGATACTTAGCCCGGTAACGAGACACACGTGATACGCGACCAGATCATGGTGCATGTACATATGCCTTCTCACCCATTCGGACCGACGCAGCGCTCGCTCATCCGCGCATTAATGCGCGAATCGCACGCGCCCATTTGCGCAGAGTCCCGGTGTTATGCCACATGCATGCTCGTAACCGCGAGGAGCGAACATCGACCGAGCTCGTCAGCCATATTTTCAGGACCCAGGAGATTTTCCAAGTAAAACAGGCTACGTGAAAGTTTACGTAACGAGATCCGGGAAAATAATGGATTACGTGGAGTGTAAGTCAAGAGCCGTGCGAGATAATAATATGTGCACCTTATGAACGTATCGCGGATATCGCCGCGAGAGACCGTTTTGTAGACGGTAATCGCGAAGCATTCTCTCCGCGTGACAGCGGAATTGCGGAAATTTCGTATGTACGGCGCTTAATGTGACGCGTATTAATAGTGATACAGAGTACACTACGTCCCAGCTGGCTCAAAGCAAAATTCCGCGCTGATAGTGCGAGAACTGATACGCAGCGTAGGTAACATTGTCCGAATTCACTTGTCCGAATTAAATATCTCGCTCCGCTGCTCATGAAGAAAAATTTGCAGGGAAACAATTTCATTTCGCTTCATTTCCCATTCGCTACTTGTAGCACAATTGATACGATAATTGACGAAATTGCCGTCGATACGTGTACCATTAGTTGCGAAACTATCTGTTGCTTAATACGTTTAATCTGCGCAACATTATCATCGGTTTCTGAACATTCGATAGCCTGTACAATGAAACGCAAGGGCGTAGAAGCGATCACGTCGTCGAAAAATTTACAATGAATCCACGACTAGCGTCGTAAACTCCTTGACGGAGTGAACTTGAGAGTTCAATTCCATCTCGTGAAATTAAGTCGGATCGTTCTGTACAACGCTCATAACTCGCAATCATATTTAGGTTCAGCCGGGGCAGATTCCGCGTTGTTTAATAAAATTCCAGCCACGGGCTGGGAATAATTTACACTCCTGTGATTTCTTGAGGAGATCACAAAGAGGCAGCGCGCGCGCAATCCCTTTCTCCGTTTTTCTCGTTCTTTCCGCTTTCCTGTTCCTTTCTTGTTTTTTTTTCTCGCACAAGTAGTAGAATAAAAATTTCAAGCGGCCTTTTTAATCCCGTTGCGTCCTCATATTTTATTCTGCGTCACTGGGAACGCAAGGCACGTAGGAATATTAAAATTTTAGTTTACTGCAATTTGCGCCGGGCGAGCGTAGAAGGAAGGTACCTGCAGCAGCAATGACGGCACAATGAAAATACGATGGAGCACGGTAGACACAGCCGTGCTTACGTCGAAGAAAGTTGCAGCGTAGAAATTTGAATAAACAGTCAAGTGTATCCTCGCGCGCGCGCGCGCGTCCGCAGCGGGGACGTGCTTGTAATTTGTATGTGTTTTGCATTTATTAATTTTTATGATGAGCACGAGTGCACCCACATTTCGTGAGATGAATAGCACACGCGGATTTTACGGTATACAACACAGTGGTAGCGCGGCGCTATTCGATTCTATTTGTATCCCCGATACGCACTGCACGTGCAACGTGCGCGTTATATAATTTATAACACGTTTGTTATTAGTGATGTAATGTACGTTCGGACTGTCACGTCCGTTTAAATATCTAATGCCCGTGTTTCGTTACACACCCGGAGAATTCGAGATATGTCCGATCAGCGCGTTATCAATATCGTCAGACCCACATCTCGCCGAATTCTTCCGATTCAACGCAGCTCCGCCGTCTCGGTCAGCTCATTAAAATTACAACGGACGGCTACAACGGACGCGGTGGCTTATCGACATAACAGATGAGTCTATTCACGCAGGCTTCGCGCCGCTTTTGACGGACTCTAGATGGACTAAGCATGATCCTATTCGGGGAGTATAAACGCTCAATCGGTTTCACGCTACCGGACTATCAATATGCCGTATCGTGTGCTCGCGTAGGAGGTCGACGCGCCGCTCGTGCACCCCACAGCGAGACGTCAAAGCGCAATTCCGAAAATTGATACGCGCTGAACAGCATCGAGAAAGGCCGTTCGCCGTTCAATCGGCCCGATCGTTGCGCCGGGTTTCCTCGGAAACAATCTCCGACTCTGGAAACGACAGTTTTGCTCATTACACGCGCGTCCGTGCCCGATTGTACTATCAGGTCTCGACGATTTCTTACGGCCAACAGGCGCGAGCGCGTCGCTCGCCGACGTATCCGTGTGCTTATCTGCGTATTAATGTCGCTAATTAATTCGCAGTCGCAAGCCGCAAGTAATGGGACGGCAGCGTGTGCGCGCGCTCGTAACTACTCGCGGCCGGTATTTCACACTCGGGGCTCGAGTGCCGCGCGTCGAGTGCGGGCCGCGGTCGCGCTCCGTGGCGGTGGCTTCGGTATGAAGCATGGGTCAATTTGTAACGCGTGTAGCATGCATGAAAAAACAAAGGGACGAGCGGCGGCCGCGACGCCGAGGAGACACACGACCGACCCCGGAAAAAACATCCGTTCGAGCCCGAGCTCGGACGCCTCTCCCCAACGCGATTTCCGAGGCGCGGATTTCGCGCGCGGCGGTCGCGCGCGGCACGTATGACGAATAAATTCGGAAATCGGGCAGGCGTTGAGGCGATATTGATTTATTGCGTCACTGGCGCGAAGGAAGCCCGCGGCTTCTTCGGCAGAGAGCCGGTGGGATTCCTCAAATATTCAAGCAATATATATATATATATATTGGGGATATGTCGCCCCCTCCCCCCGCGGCGGTGAGGGTCTGTCAGGGTCTCCGCCTACGTCGTGATGCGAACTGTGATTCATAGAGATGAAAATCGCACGTAAACTGGAAGCGACGTTGCGCGAATTATAGACTACATTTCGTCGGGATAGTATTTCCCAAGTTATCGCGCGCGTGGCGATAATACGGGGACTTTGATTTGCGCGCGTGCGCGCGAGCTGGAGGCATTTTGCAGTCACTGGAACTCGGGGAGAATGCGACGACAGGAAATGGCGGAAAATGACGCCGTCCACATTGTTGGAGGTTTTAATATGACGTATACAATTATTATGTAATTACACGGGAAATATTATGTGCGTGCATTTGCATGCTAATGCACCGCCTATTCCCCGCAGTCGTTAGAAGCAGCGTCTAAATATACTGTCGGATGAAAAGCGCGCCTCACAGAACGTATAGTTAGACCTTATCGAGCGCTCCTATCGGGCATTTTTGAATAAAGAAACTTCTGAAGGAACGCGGAGGATCGCGATGTGCAGCGTGCACTACGTTTAACGAGCGTGAACCAGGGCGGGCGAGCACGTGCGCGCGAGCGCTTAAATCTTTCCGCAGCACAAGGGGGGAATATCCGGTATATTCGACGAAAGTTAATAACGCTTCAACCACCAGCGCGGGATAGAGAGGGTTCTCGGCATTTAAGACGCATCCTTGTAGGATTTTCCAGGGAGACGAGAAGAGGAATCTCCTCACGCACAAGAGACTCGATCAACACACAATGCGAGTCGAACCGTCAGTTTAGCCTGACAGACGTCGAGCGTGAGATACACTTGATGTTTTGTATCGCGAAGCGGTTCTCGTTTCCTTCATATCTTCTTCTTACTTTATTTACATATTTGAGACCTCGACCTTTTCCCTTTTATCGACGTGACGTTATTCAAAGCGAGGCAAAGATCGCTATTCGCGGCGGTAATCAATCATGAAACAACGGAGACAGCCGAAAGCTGGCGCGGCCCTAAATCTTACGGTGGCAGATAAAAATTTCCGAGGCTATCGCCATTCGGACCGTTGGAATCAATTTTGGGGAAGTGTACAAATATTTTTACTGTCCCGGACGGTGTTCAATTTCTGCTACCGCCCTCACGATTCTGAGCGCGCACGCGCGCGCGCTCAGCCTGTCCAAAGATTTCTTGCGCATACAAATGCAGGTCGTTGACGGCGGCGCAGATTTTACGAACATCGATCGTCCAGGGGCGCGGGATCGTTCCGGAATCCGTATCGGCGTAGAGCTCTCGTGACCCTTATTCGCTTTTACCTCGACGAAAATCCACCGCGCTCTCGAGGACTCCTCTGATATATAGGCACTCGAGGAGACGGCGAGGGGCACGAATGAAGCTTCGGGGATAGAGCTACGGAAAGGGACGAGAGAGACGATGGAGGAGGTAGAGGAAGAGGCGAAGTCTAGGAAAAGGGTTCCCGATATTATCTCCGGCCAGCTCGGGGTTTATAGGTTCGTGTCGATAGGACACGTTGACGAGATAGCGCATCTACGCGCGACTTCCTCCCACGCTCGTATAAGACACCTCTCGAGACTGCGCGTGTATCTGTCCCACTCTCAAACGAACGTAGGAATCGCTATCAGTCAGATTCACGCGGGAGAGAGACGGTGAGAGAAAGTGAGAGAGGAGAGTGAGAGAGACAGTATGTGTGTGTGTCACGACACCGCTTGCGTCATGACCGTGCCGGCAATATTGTGGTTACACCAGTCACCAGATCTCACACGACAGTCGTCTCTCATTCCGTCGTGGATGGCCCCGTCTGACTTTATAGAGTGGATATCCGCGGCATACAAGGCGTCTGGATTTAGATATCGAGCGCTCGTGTACAGGTAGAGCTCATGAGATTGAACAAAAATGTGCTCCAACAGTAAAGTGCTTGCAATTAAATGAGAAAACAAACTTTTCTCTCCGCCATTCTCGCAACGCAAAATTTATTTGGCGAAATTTAGTCCCCTTTGTTCACTTATCAACGTCTTATTTCGTATATGCGAAAAATGTTACGTGAATGACGCGATCTCGGCAGAGAGAATTATTTTTCCACAGAGACAGTGTTCGAGGAGACGACGTTACAGAACAAATACTACAATACTATCAGCCATGCGCTCGTTCACTTGCCTTCTCGGTACACTTTCTCAGAACGTCTGTCGTTAATGAAGAAATTAACAGGTTTGTCACATTCGCGAAGGAGGTAGGACATAACTGTCTGCCAGGAAATGAGGGAAAGAGCGTGTCGGTGTTATGCGGCGAACTATCTTTCACTCTCTCTCTCTCACTCTCTCTCTCTCTCTCTCTCTCTCTCTCTCTCTCTCTCTCTCTCTCTTTCTCTCTCTCTTTCTCTCT
>NW_022639586.1:374592-379613 GCF_010583005.1 Odontomachus brunneus | reverse complement strand
TCTCTCTCTCTCTCTCTCTCTCTCTCTCTCTCTCTCTCTCTCTCTCTCTCTCTCTCTCTCTCTCTCTCTCTCTCTCTAGGGCAGCTTGTAATTCAAGGTTCAAAGATTCTACTTCGCGGCTATTTCCGCGCAGTTGTTTGGAAGCAAGTCGTAAAACACGGCGGGGTACGGTAAACACGCCAGAGTGTCCGGCGTTCGTACGACCGCCTTAACAAACATCGTATTAACCGGCTCATTGCATTTGCAGTGAACTTAACCGCGAACCGGAGCTGCACTTAAAGACTTTTCGCGGAAGGATATGACGTCGGCATGGAGCTGCGGCCGACAGCTCGTTTAAGACAATCGGATTTCATGATGCACTTAAGAACGTGCTTTACACGATGTTCGGAGGTTAGTGGAACCAGGCTCGCAGAGAGCATGATATACGTGTGTGTATACGTGTGTGTGTGTGTATATGAAAGAGATTGAACGTTCTCCAGGCGTACGAAAACCATATGCAACTTAAAATCGCGCGAGTTGTACGATATTGTTATTCGAGTTTCCACGATACGTGAAAGAGCAGTCCGGAAAACAAAAACGATTATCGACAGTTATCGATATTCGAACGAATGGACAGGTGTGCGGGATAATAATACACATTTACGCGTTAATATACGTCAAAATGTAAGAAAAAGGAGGGGTGATGTATGGAAATACTAGGAGTTTGTTAGATCCCGGTGTGTAGTTTACGATTTTGCCAGGAGGTGTACAGTTCTTGAATTAAGCCGAGAGATTGTCGTGCTGTGTGTAATTTACAACCCGGAGTAAGTCAGAATTTACAGCCAGGCGTCGAAGAAGTAATTTCGCGCACTCAGTGAAATTACTACCAAACTGCGATTTTTCATTAATTCGGTGGCCGGGGCCGTCGATTCTGCGGTGTCGAACAGTTCGAGAATTCGTCAGTGGGCTCCTGATTTTAAAAGAGCAAGGTAACACACACACATACATTTGTGTAATGCAACATCATTAACGACACAACACGGACCTACCCGGGCAGCTGAGATTCCAAACGTCGGGGTAATTAAAAGCCTCACGTCTCTCATTCTCATCGCGATTACAACTTTCTCGGAAAGACTCTCGCGAGCAAGTTCGTCCCGCGTTTCGATCTTGGCAAAACCTCCCGCGGCCTCGCACAGCAATTTACGTTATCCGGAGATCCTCACACATTAAAGTTCAGTTACAGTTGCGGCCGCGCGCTCTTAATGCACAACCTTACGGCAGGCTGGCAACTTTCTCACTTCGTGGATTAGCTCTTTAGGCAGTTGCCGGAGGCGTGGATAATCGCGCGCGACCCGCACAGTCGCCGTGCGTAAAAAGCGGGTATTACTGTTTTCGCAAATGCGCGCATATCGTTTTATACGTGTTCCAGGCTCAAGAAAAACAATTATATTTATGTTTACAAATGGCGCGGAGTCCATTTGCGTAAATAGCGCCGGAATATTAAGATTTAATGTAACGCGACGACTCGTAAATTTGCCGCGGGCGCGATTTAAAAGCAAAAGCGCGATTACCATCGCACATCGCTGATGTGTGGTCCTCGACTCACAATACCGAACTCTGATGTGGCCGCGGAATATACGACGCGAAAAAGACGAATGTGCGCGCGATTAACAATTCACGCGCGGAATGCGAACAGCGGAAACATTGCGCGTGCGTGTGTGCGCGCGCACACAGGCATTTCGCGACAGGTTTATAACTGGAAAATCGTGGCGATAATAGCTCATAATTTTCCGCGTGCCGATGACCGCGAGTAGCCACGTGTTTCCAACAGCGGGTGCGAAAAGTTACACCTTGTCCAAAGTCCGTTCTTCGTGAAAAGCGCTCCGACGCGGCGCACACACACACACACACACAGCTCTGAACGGCGATTTTATTAGGTCGAAATGTCGCGCGTCCACCGGCAAAAAACCGCCATTCAGCTTGACGAATAACGACGCCCGGAGCGGATGACGAAATGTTTTCAGCTCGCGCGGGGTTCGCACCGCGAGGGTCGTCGTCGTCATAGATCACGTCAGGAGAGGGTCCTGTGTGGACACACACGTTGGGGCCACATTCACGAAAAATAAAAAAAAAAGAGCCAGCAGAGACGGGAATACATCGACGAAGGGCTTGGAAGGGAAGAGTGTGTCGGGGGTGAAGGGGGAGGGACACACGGCCGGGAGGAGCTTGGGTGCACGAAAATTATGTGGTCGGCTGATATATTTCCCATTCGCCTTGAATTAATGTATCGCCAATATTACGGCGATACATCAAAAGCCGCTAACCCCTTCTCCGGGGCCCCCGCCTAAAAATTGCCGCGGTTGATATATTGGAGTAGCCAGGCGAATGCCGCCACGCACAGTAAAATGTGTTGTACCGATGGCGGCGGATCTCTCGCGCACGCAGCTTGTATGTAACGTGAATTTGTTTTCCTGTTGACTTCTCCCAGGCCACGCGCGACGAGGACGCCGGGTTACGATGTCAGGGCACCGATATCACGTGGTGCGAAAGCGCGCGATCGTTATACCGGTAAAATTCCTGGGTCGTTAGTTGGAGCTCAGTAGTGACGTTTGTCGTAAAAAAAATTGTGCAATGAAACTCGGGGCATAAAATTAGGAGGGAGCACGTAAGAAGAAATGACGTCTCGATCGAATTTTACTCGTCGGAGTGGGCGCGAGTCGACGCAATAAATATTCGCGTGCTCGCCGCAGATATCTGTGAGATCCTAAGCTCCCAATATATCTCGCACGCAGTTAAACGTAGACGAGGCAGCACGCTCGCGAAATTGATAAATGCGATAATAGGCTTCTTTAGAGGCATCCCGAGTTATTTATGTCAGATTTATCTTTATCTATTGCGGCTGCGTGTTCCTTTGCGAGGCATTGAAAATTAATAATCCGAACCGTGCGCGAGCGCAATGGCGAGCGCTTACTAGCCGCCGCGAGGGATATATGGCGATATGGCGCGACTGGATTCGCCTGGTATATTTTGCACGGGCAGCCGTAATGGCTCCTGGTTATATCCTATTAGCGTCGAGAGATCGTGCTGACCGTCGAGCGTTTGCGAAATCCTCACGTCGACGAGAGCACATACGCGAAAGGCCGGCGGAGCGCGCTCTTGGGACGCGAAGGGCAACTGCGATGTAATTCGTGTCTCGGGACAAAGTCAACGGCGGGGAAAGAATCGTCCCGCGCGCGAAAGCGTTTGAAAGCAAGCTCGGCGAAACACGCGAAGCGGCAG
This sequence comes from Odontomachus brunneus, assembly GCF_010583005.1. NCBI lineage: Eukaryota > Metazoa > Arthropoda > Insecta > Hymenoptera > Formicidae > Odontomachus > Odontomachus brunneus. The sequence goes on along the minus strand of NW_022639586.1, from coordinate 376,355 downwards.
TTCCTAATGCAAAAGGCAATTTAATCGAACGCTTCGTTCCCCTGCCTGTGTGAAAGGTGAGAAACGCGGGTAGTATTTTCCGCATCGGGGGAGGGGGAGTCGGGGGCGCCGCGCCGTGGCCAGTTGCCATGGTTCCCATGCAATTAAAGGAATGGCACTACGAATCAGGTGGATATATATTTGCCGCGTTTCTTCGCTTGCGTTAAGGTAAGGAACTGTCCCTTGTTGCCATTCTCTCTCGCTTCCTCTTGCTTTCTCTCTCCGCCTCCTCTCAGTGTCTTCCCTTCAGCGAGTCCGATTCCTTTGCGCTTTATTTTGTAGCGTTGCATATTTATGAGTCTTACAAGTAGCTATCTAACGAAAGGCGCCTTTGGTACCGGCGCATCTTAAGCCAATAGTACGATTAGAGTCGCCCGCCTCTCTTCTTTTTGTCTTTCTCCCTTTCTCTTTCCTTCTTGGCCTGTTTTCTCGTCCGTTATTCGCGGCAGCGAGCAAAGGATTTTATTACTGTCATCCTCATCGACAGCTCCTCGTTTCGCCGATACGTTAGCTATTTAATTGTATTTAAAAAAGCGAATCCGGTTTCAGCTACCAGCTCGTGAGAGATCTTTTCTCGTCGCCGAATTGTCTCTGTTCCACACAGTGATAAATACGTTAATGAGAGTCGCGTAAAAGCGAGACCAATTCGTCGCATCGTGAAAGAAGCCTATTTGTTTCACTCATGTATATCAGAGGGCGTATCTCTTCTTCTAATAAAATAATAAGATATTCAATAGAACAAGTTGAATTTCGACTAATGCAGGTGGCACAAATTAGTCTTTAGTTACTTGGGCGATTGACGACGTCAATGCGTGTGCCTTTTTTATTTTCTTCTTTCTCAGAGCAGAGAACAGAGGGAACGTTTAGTATTTCTGCCGGCTACACATGCACTCGGCCAGTTTCGCGCGACCGACTATTATGGCGCACGTGGTACGCGCGCTATAACGGACACGTGTGCCGAGCGTTGAGCGAGTTTTCATTAAAACTTCACGGCGTTCTCGCGTCGGCAAAAAAAATGCCTTGTCATTTGCCTATAAATAAATGCACTACCGTCGTTCGCGGTCGCGACGAATTTATCTTTGTACGGTCCTAAGTTTCGGCACAGCCAGGCCTGATTAATTAAAGCGCAACTAAACCGCGCGCGATAAATCAAAACTCAGCCCGCAACGTCGCCATCGCCGTTGTCGTCGTTGTCGTTCGCGTCACCGGCGCGGGGCTACCACGCGCGCGATCGTTCGTCGAGAGGAGCACACGGTCGCTCGGTAATAACGCGTCCATGAAAATACCGTATTTCCGCGCTGCTCGCGCGAGACCGAGCTGAGGGGCCGAACGGGCCTATGGAAAAGCGGCGGATCGGCCGGAATGCCCGCGCACCGTGTATTCCACGCGTTACCACGCACTCATATCGAATTATAGCCGAGCATCAACGACGGGATCGAGTGCGGGACATATTCAATACGTGCTGCTCGCAATTTGCGTCGTCATCGAGCGCGGCCGTGTCGGTCGGAACGAGAAGTGGGATACAAATGGAGAGAGAGAGAAAGAGAGAGAGAGAGAGAGAGAGAGAGAGAAAGAGAGAGAGAAAGAGAGAGAGAGGCATGAAGAAACGGTAACGAGCGAGCAAGAGCGAGAGACACGCATAGACAGATAGACGGGGGGAGGAGAGAGAGAGAGGGGGAGAGAGAGAGAGAGAGAGAGAGAGAGAGAGAGAGAGAGAGAGAGAG
>NW_022639586.1:372587-374454 GCF_010583005.1 Odontomachus brunneus | reverse complement strand
AGAGAGAGAGAGAGAGAGAGAGAGAGAGAGAGAGAGAGAGAGAGAGCGGGACAGGTCGAAAAGCGATGGTCAGTAGAGCTCGGGGAATAATCAGCGCGAGGCCAACGCGTCCGATGTTCCATGGAATTGACCCCTTCCTGACTGGCCGAAAATGCAAACAATGATGGAGCCTCCGCGAGGGCCGCGATCGATTATGCTTCCAGCGTTTTGCGCAACGTTCATGTCCGCGGCGATGCTTGACGTGGTCTGATATATCCGTTGGTAACCATCGTGTCCGAACGGCCGGATTACAGCTGTTCCGCGAGCAGCCGCGTGTGCCTGTTTTCCCACGGGGCATCGCGCGAACGAACGAGCGAGCGAGCGTCGTTCTCCTGCGTCGGAATCAATTCCGCGGCTGCATGAGTACGTGCGAATTTCGCGAAACTTTCACTGTGGTCAACGTCGTAGCCGCGCACGCACGCGGTCATCAGGACATAGCATACATCATTTTTGCCGTAGCTTATCCCCTCTTGCGTTCTCGCGGCCGCGTCGAGCCGTCATCGAGCCCCCGTCCGCCGCCGTTGCGAGACGCAGCGCGGAGAGGATCGTGACGCGAATGGACCGTGATGAAAATTATGAGCGCGTAGCCGTGCGGATAACAGGACGCGTGAGCGAGCGCGCGATTATCTCCCGGCGTAATGCGCTTAATGCGATTAAGAGCGTAATTAATGAAACAGTGGACTCTGCGCGAAAAAAACACGCGCCTGCCGCAGCGAATGCAATTGTTGCGCTGATACATTTATTAACCGCGGAGTCATTTGATAAGCTATTTGGCCGGGACGGAACGAAATACGCATAATAACGTTTCCAACAAATATGCGCGGTGTGGTGCGCGGCCTCTGCCCTTCTCCGCGAAGCGTGTCATCGCGCGGTATACATTTCCGCGACTCGTTGTTATTAAATGTCGAAAAACAGTAGGAATAAAGTTACCGTGCTCTCTGTCCCCCGACCCTTCCTGCCCTCCGCCATCTATTTATAAACGTGGTTTCATCTGCGCGCGCGCACACGTACGATACACAAACGCAAAAACTGAATTTCTCGTCAGCTGTCCGGAGATATATTTAATTACTGTGGTATCGTGGGCAACGTAAAACCATGAACTCGACGTTATTTCGTTGAATGTTTACCGGCCGATCAAATGCTTCTTGTGCGCGGCGCATTATTCAGTCGCCATTTGCGGTGGCCGCCGTGTCGTGAATATCACTGAATTATACATCGATGTTAATAATGAAGCGGGCGTGTGTCGCGCTCTGCACCGCGATTATCCGTTCTACCTTCGAAATAGAAGCGAGAGCACGTTCCCGAGTTTAGAATCTGCTGCGAATCTCGAAAGTGCTAATGCCGTCTTTTCATACACCTCGTCGTACTCAACATCTTAAGGGGATGCCAGACATGAAAACTGTACCGACATAACATTAACTTTTTTTTTGCAAAGTTTACGTCTTGTTGTTTGCACAGAATTACAAACGCTTTTACGCAACAAAAGTGCATGCAAAAATAAATTGGAGCATTGTACAATATGTGATGAAAACGAAAAAATATGTTTTAAATTTAAAGAACCCCGCACAAAACCTATGGAAAATGGTTTTCGGTCAAATTGGCTGAAATTTCACTATGCTATAGTTTTCACCACGGTGATAAAAAGTTATCATTGCACCAAGTCCCAAAAGTCAATATTTCCCAAGATATAAAGGGTCAAAGTAGTGAAATATGGTCATCCGCAGTAGTAAGACGTATAAGTGATACATTGATATTTATTCACGAAATAAATAAAAATCGATTTTTACATATATATATATATATATATATATATATATATATATATATA
>NW_022639586.1:362878-372491 GCF_010583005.1 Odontomachus brunneus | reverse complement strand
ATATATATATATATATATATATATATATATATATATATATATATATATATATATACATATATATTTTGCGGAACTAAATATTTATTACATATATATATGTAAAAATCAATTTTTATTTATTTCGTGAATAAATATTAATGTATCACTTATACTTATAACATACGTCTTACTACTGCGGATGGTCATATTTCACTACTTTGACCCTTTATATCTTGGGAAATATTGATTTTTGGGACTTGGTGCAATGATAACTTTTTATCAGCATGGCGAAAACTATAACATAGTGAAATTTCAGCCAATTTGACCGAAAACCATTTTCCATAGGTTTTGTGCGGGGTCCTTTTGAGCTGTCAGTTAATATATTAAGTCAGTTAATATAATATTTGTTTAATATAAACATTCTGCAGGTTGTACAAACCAAAACTGTGGATGCCCCAATTAGGAAAATTTCAAAGATCACTACAACAATTTCACAATTTAGTTTCAATGCCAAAAAAGATACGAAAAGTTTTCAGAAAAGTTTATGATTACATGCGGTTAGGTTTTCCGACAACTATGATAAAATAGAGCGAAAAATTAGTTAGATATTTTTCAAAATGGCACCGTACTTTTATCACTTCTCACAACGTACGAATATTCGGAGTATTATTACTTCTTTATTCAGTTATTATTTAATGCGGTTATTCTTTAATTATTACTATTACGCGTAGGAAAGCAACTATATAATAATGCTCTCGAATAATAAATATTAGTGATAATAATATCTGTTCGACAATCGTGTGATAATATCCGCGAGTGCATAATGACGGAATAACGACGATCTAATAGTCGGTAATAACAATGAGTAACAAAAACTGGGCAACGGCGATAATAACTGATGAAAGACGAGATAGAGAAATTGTCGTAACGGCACACTTGAGTTGCTTTCCTAATAGCGTAATAGCAATAATTAAATGATAACTGAATAAATTAAATAATAATCAAATAAAGAAATAATAATACTCGAATATTAAATGGTAGTAATAATAATATCTGTTCGACAATCGTGTGGCAATATCCGCAAGTGGATAACAAAATATGAAAAACAAAATAAGGATGATTGAATAACCGATAATAACAATACCTGCGCAATGGCTCTAACAAAAATTCTAGGTTTCACAAAGGCTAGGTAAACAAATCGTCGTAACGATCAGCTCCTGTTGACTGAGCGGCGCTTGGGGGGGAGCGCGGTCGGGTCATGTAACACGCGTGCGCGAGCACGTGCTCGAACGTCACGCCACAACACTCTCAACCGTCGAGACGAGCACATCGGGAGCTGCCGCGTTATTTTTTAGTTTATTTAATGCCGATTTTTAATATCGCGTTTCGACTTCGCGACAATTAAGGCGATAATTAAGACAAATTAAGACGCGTACTCCTCACGCGAGCAGGTGTTGCTTTACCACGACAAGTAATTACCGCGTTTCATTTACCTTTTTACTTGTTAGATAGAGAAACGTCACGATCGAGTTCCTCAATGCCGATCAAATATTATCATCATCCATTTATTATTCGAGTATTATTACTTCTTTATTCGGTTGTCATTTAATTATTTTTATTGCGTATTGGAAAGCAACTCGAGCGTGAGAGTTTCTTAACGTGGGACACAATAGAGACAATGCTAGCGATCGTTGATTCCTCGCGAAAAACGCGATGTACACGAGTTCAGTCAAATATACGAGTAGTTGTTTGTTTACATATGCGGCGCGTGCCAAGTTCCATCGAACAAAAACAAACGTCTCAGGCGGTAATATTTTTTTTGCGTGAATTTTGAACAGAATCTTTATCTCTATCATGACAATTTTCATAGTTTTTAATTTTTCATTCATGCTCGCGTTCGCGATTATTAATTTGATAGGTTTGCGAATTTCACCGGATCGTATTTACGGAAGAGTCGCAAGTGAATTTCGCAGAAATATTGCGGAGTGGTTATCCGCAAAAGTATTGCGGAATTGTCTTCGCAAGTGTATTGCGGAGCTGTTATCCGCAAAAATATTGCAGAATTGTCTTCGCAAAAGTATTGCGGAATTGTCTTCGCAAGTGTATTGCGGAGCTGTTATCCGCAAAAATATTGCAGAATTGTCTTCGCAAAAGTATTGCGGAGTTGTTATCCGCAAAAAGACTGCGGAATTGTCTTCACAAAAGTATTGTGGAGCTGTTATCCCTAAAAAAATTGCGGAGCTGTATTGCAGCCTATTTCGCTACACCATCGAAACGTTACATCAGGGATATTCCGTGTCGTATGTGAGAATTTCGCACAGATTACTTCGCTCACGCGTCGAAAGATTTCGCGAGATCGGCCCTCGCGTCGCGTGTTCCCTTCGCTCGCGAATTTCCGTTTTCTTCGTAAGCGATTTGCGTCGCGCGTGTATCAAAGTGATATACTACAACTCGATCGGATTGTTGCTGAATTCGTCGCACATACTCGTCGTTTATCCGAAAGGCCGACATTTCCTCGAAGACACAGTTCGCGATATTTCATACGCAATTCGCAACTCGTAGTGTATCCTCCAAAAGAGACGGGATTTTTCATGAAATCTCCGTTAGATTACCGTGGTCGGGAGTGAATTACAGGTGACGTGGGACCATTGCAGTGTCAAATGCAGCGACAGGATGGCTGGTGGATCCTGGACACCATGGGACGACGCGCAATGGTGAGTGCTTCATTTAGACGCTCATATAGTAGACACAAAGTGTCACTTTACGTAGATTGCATGCACGTAGACGTAAATCGCATTGGGTCCGACAGGAAGTAAAGTAAGAATTGGAATTTGCAATTCGCCGAAGTTGCGTACGAATAATCCAACCAAAGAATTTAGCTCTGAGGTTTTCGCAATAGTTCAACGAATCAAGCATTTCCATTTCTTTAAGAATACTGACTAGTTCAATTCTTAGAAAAATATGCAAAAAGACGCGACTGGTAAAAAATAAAAAAACTTTCTTAATTCACTTCAAGCATCTTTATGACTTGAATTTTTTTGTTTGGATTAGAAAGATGTGAATAAAGTATCCATTGATAAAAGCTTATAATTTTTTTAATTGGATCATTCTTGCATAACAATGGCCAATTGAAATTTCGACTCGGCAGGCTTCTTTCTCGTCGGATTATTTCTTGATAATACATTAAACTGATATATTTTAACATCTCATATTTATATGCTTTGTATATGTTATATATGCTTTTTATACTTTATATATGTTTTATATATATCTCTTGAATTGTCATTCTAGACATGATATTGATTATGATATTTGATTGATGAACATTTTATTATAATCCGAATTTGGAAGCTCCTATGCTTCAAAGAGTCAAGTATTTACATGGTGAAAACAGCAATAAGTTACGATTTGTAGCATCAAAGGATGCAACTGTAGGGTGCAGTCTGTATAAACGCTATATCTCGAGATTCTGCATTGGCCGACGAGATATTTGCAGATCTAACATAGAATCTGAATTCTGACTCGGGTAACCCCGGGTGTTTTCGCACGCACATTCCTGTATGTACGATTCCTTGGCTCGATTTGGTGAAATCAGGTGGTCTTGAAAAAAATCTCGCGACTCGCTCGACATTCCCTTCGATGGGACGCTTCTGAGGCGGCGACAGACGAACGAATTAGCAACGCGGCGACTAATTCGCTCGCATTTACACGGAACAACGTTATTCAATCTCGCCGGCTTTTCAGAGCCGCGGCACGAGTCGGTATATCAATATTCAGCGTGAATTATATAACGCGGCGTGTGTGGGGAGTTATTCAGCATGGACCCCGCGGAATATCTTCCATGGCACCCGGCGGCGACGGCGCAGGGTGTAGCGCAGAGCCTAATTCTTATTCACGCGGCGTAAACCGATCTCTTTAATCGGTACTCCGGTCAGAATTTAGGATTTCTCAAACTGCCGGTCCCGCCGGCTAGTTTCCGTTGCCGGCGGCATCTTAACGATTTCGGGGGCCGCCGCCACCCCGTTTTCACCTTCCTGCTTCGCGATGAGAATCGCCAGATCCGGACATTTTCGATTCCTCCTCCACCTTTGAGCGCCGCGATCCCTATTAAGAACTTTGCGATCAAGGGAAGGAATTAGGACCGGAAGAATAACGGGGCGCTTTCTCATTAGCGAATTTCGATACTATCTAACAGGATGAGACAGGAAGGCAATGAGAGAGAAAGGGGGCGGAGGGAGGTAGAAGGTCTTGGATGTCGCGGCGAGGAACAGGCAGGGAGGCGGACGGAAACGTAGCGTTGAGTCGGTGCATGCCGGGGCGTAGCAGAAACTGCAAAATGGAACGAAGTTGCAGCGGAATTCGAGCGTCGGTAGTTTATTCCCGTACTTTAATTACCTAGTTATCTCGGCGATTTACATAATGTACCTTCGCCCATCGTGAGTGCGCGGGCGGGTGGCCGGGCGGCATCGGCTCCTCCGCGGGCGAGGATTTCCAATCGGTTCGACTCCCCCGCGGATACCTAATCGAGCCGAGGGTAGCGCATGAGAGGGATATTTGCGCGAGGAAGGGGGAAACTCCAAGGCTATTAATTCCTTTAGGCTCCGGATCGTTATAACCCATTGTTCCCTGTGGTACTCGTAGCGGCGGGCCGCTCTCGTATACCCGGTGATATGTAGATCGCAGGCACACGCACGGATTCGCGGTGACAAAGATTCCCACGAGGATCTATATCGCGGATTCGAAGGGCGTGTGCAGGCGCGGTTAAGAGGCGCGGATAAATTTACGATTTAAATTGCGCGGGGTGAGATCGCGATTACCGTCCGCAAACTGGAAGCGACTTCGCGATTGGAGATACACGCGCAGAACATCCGAAAATTGCTACATTCTCGCCAGCTATGGAATTTCGATTATTCATGCCGAAATAGATCTCTCGCAGACAGAAAGGATATATTGGAAAAATTATATTTTTACTTCGTGGTGGTTGAACCGGGGATGGCTGTGGTAATTTCGGCGGGCATCACGCGCACACTCGGACACGCGTATTGCACGGCGAGAAAAGCTTGGGGTTGGATTAACTAAATTTCTGTTAGAATAGGAAACGTTCCACTTGAAGTTATCAGAGTTCTCCGGTTCGTTATCATATTCTACCAGAAATTTGGTTAATCCAACCAAACGTTTTCTTTCCTCATGCAAAAATCAGGAGGCGATTTTGCGCGCTGAAAACGATTCTGTAGCGCGGGAGACAGGCAGATCAAATTCGTCGTACTTTCTAATTGCAACATACTCATGCTGTGTGCCGATTTATACCGATATTAATTAACAATAGTCGAATCGTGCGCATAATGCAAATGCGGCGTTATTGTGCCACTAATTGTCGGTCTCTTGTCACGTATAGAGTTCATTCTCAGTCTACTCTCTGTGTACCTCGGTATTATTAGTGAAAGCGAATATCCTATCAGCAGCCACATATGTGGTAGATACCTGCGCTATTATGTACAGGTATCTCGGATGGATACATAGATCAAAATAGATACTGTGTGTACATCACGTCCTATTATATGTCACGTGAGTAGCGTCGATAGCATTTAGGCGCGTCTTACCGAGCTGCCGCCGTTGTCGATGACGGAAGGCAGCTGCTGGTACTTTAATGCAGCTTCGTAACGCGTTCCGGCATCTAATAAATCAAGACGACGCAGGACCGTGCCGTTGCTTATTTTACGAGCGAACATGATCGCAAAACGCTCGGACGTTTCGCAAATACGCCTTGCCGAGGTGGATGCATCACCAGCGGTGTGATCTCGCGAACGGGAAGAAATCGCCGTGTCCGATAAAACTCGTTGGAGCCCAACGACTTTCCGCTTACATTACGTTCTTGAAATGCTGTGTATTTAAACGACAACGACGACGACAACGAGCGGTTTCATCGCCTACCTTTCTCGTGGAGTAACTTTCCACGTAACGCGCCTCGGCCGGGTCGGTAGGAGCTTACTTTACCTTTGAGCGTGTTAATGAAGTGTTAGTACACGTCGATCTGGTAATTATTGCTCGAAAGGGAGGTAGATAAACATTTTTCGCCTTACATCTCGCCAAGGCTCTCTCTCTCTCTCTCTCCTTTTCTTTACGTGAAATTGTTCGCAATTAGTTCCCCAGGACTAGTTGGCGTTTGCGCGCGACGCCTGCCAAGTTGAGAAAAGAGCGCGACGACAGGGATCGCGAAATGCGCCGTATAATATCTAGTTTTTGCATTCGCCGACAGATTACGGCCGTGGCTATTACGCGGGACACTAAAACCGCGCGCGTAATGTATTAACAAACACACGGCGCGCTCACTACAAAGTTGAGGTGGTGCTCGCTCGTGCTCTTTTTGGCCGCGCGCAAAAACCATGGCGAGATTACGGCTGCGTAGGAAATGCTTTTAACGATAAACTCTCGCGCATTATGCATAAGTCTCTTTTGGCGCGAGCGCGCGCGGTCATTTCTATGAATTTCAAACCGCGCGGCCCGCTCTCGTATCTACGGATAACGCGCGCGTGTACGCGCCCGGAGATGACTTTACGTTGGCGGCATCGGAGATAAGCATCCACGCACTCGGCGTCCACCAGTACTCTCTCACAGAGAGAGAGAGAGAGAGACTGCTCCGTAGACACGGGGAGCGCGCGCGGATTTCGCATTCGTACCGGCGCTCGCCCGGAGAGCCACGGCGAGATCCCACGGCGGCCGAAGGAAACGTGACCAGACGATCATAACTCGAAAGTAGCCGGCGAACAACCGCCGAGGGGCGGGTTAACGAGGCCGCCCCGCGAGGGTTAATGGGTTAACAGGACACCGAGGAGGCTGTGTTGTATCGTGGCCGCGTCGTCCCTAATTCACCGCGCGTGGGAGCCGGCTTAAGGGGGATACAAGGCTCTCGAGTCTTGATAAAGTGGCCTTTCTTCTCGACAACATCGCGATTAAACAAACGCAGACGTAGAACTACTCTTGGCGCATACGAGAATAGCAGTCTCGTTACAGACGGATCTACGCGGAGTACATCGCGCGAACGTGAGCGCACGATTGTGTGGCTATTTGACGCTACGCACATCTTGATGCCGATTCCTAACAGTATCGCAATTTTATTTTCGCGAGCATCGCTCCGGGTGAAGCGCCGCGTAGAAAGACTAGATTGTTCAGCGTGTCAGGTTTAAAGGCATGTAAATGGACTGAGATTCTCACAATCGCCGCTTGTTGTCGGTTTGTACTTTTAATTGAGTTTATCTCGAGGAATATACATAGTGCTCGAGAAATTAAGCAAATTTCCCACGGCGAATGCTAATTGAAAAATTGCAAACGGTACATGACGCGAGGGCCTGGATACGTCGTGTTTACATGTTAATTCAAAAAGCGTTTTATCTCTCTTTCTCTCAATTCTGCGATCCGCGAACGAATGAAAATTCCACTTCATCGCGAGTCACGCCAAGCGTAAAAATAGAATTTTTGAGGATGCCAAGCGCGCTTCTATCCTTGCATCCTTGAGAACGAGTCCGGACGAGTGCGTGCATTCGTTTATTCTTGTACCTCGCAGTTGTTACTCGCACGTACTCGTCTGTACTCGTAGCTCCAGAGAGAGTGCGAAGGACCTTGTCCTTAACACAAGGTAAACACGAAAGGTGGAAAATTGCGAGTGACGGAGAAAGGGAGCGAGGGAGAAAGAGAGAATGGGTGAAAGAGAGAAGGGTGCGAAAGAGACATAGGGACAGACGAAAGAGACGAAGGAGGGATACACATAGAGAGAGAAAGAGAGAGAGGGAGAGATAGTTCAGATACGAAACGAAGCACGTCCTGGGTTGAGTCTACTCAAATCGAGTCGAGAGTCTTGGGAGCTAGGGGGTGACACAACTGACACCTCGTAATACCGGGACTTGGACCATTGCCAGTTTGCATAAGAACTGCACATCCGGTGCGCACCCGATCTGCTTGCATTGAGCTAGCGAGCGTGCTGCGACCTTCTCCTCCTCCTGCTGCTCCATCTCCTCTCTCTATCTCTACCGCAGCTTGATATCCATTCGACAGTCAATACGACGTGACACAACACGTCGCCTACGTGTTCCCTCTCGGCTTGACACCCTCGCTCTACGTTACATAAAGCACAAACTAATAGAATATCATCGCTGCGGATATACGAGGGCTTTGAGAATCGTTCTGACGCGCGAGTATTTCGCGATGTTATCTCGTAAATGGATATCCCAGATTTTCCGTTGGAAATCGGAGAGAGAGTAGCGCGTCGTAACGCGCGCGAATAGCAATCGTACTGTCTCCAATGACGAGAGCGTTTAACAGCTCCGGTATCGCTCCGGTTAAGGATGTAGATTGTCTCGATCGGGATTTTGAGATACGCGAAACGAAGCGTGGGGCGATACATATCTGTTCCACTATACTCGAAGGAAGCAGAGAGCGAACGCGTGAAGTTCTAGAGAAAAGACCGCCGTACATAAATAAAAAATATCTAATACAATATCATTCCTCTCTATCTCTCTCGCGCGCGTGAGATAGTGTCGCAATTGGAAGATATATGACCTGTTCATAAAGCGTTTCCTCGTGTTTATTCGCATTTCGACGACTGGTTGTGTTATACGCTTCGCGGAAACGATGAACGTTACGAGTGTTTACGCGGCGATCAAACTGTACCGGCCTGTAAAGATTTCGCGAGCGAGGGACGAAATCGCTAGAAGCGCAAAGTGATTCCCCGCCGAGGTCCACGCGTTATGACGATCGCCTATCTCACGGCACACGGAGGGCTGTATTTATCTCTGGCGCGTACGGCCGCCGACTTTAAGCCGTATCCAATGTACGCCGATTACAGAATTTACGGGGCATGTTATTTATCGACTATTGAATTTCAGATCGTCGATTTTGCCCTCTAATTCATATCCCGTGCGAGCAGCTTATCGCGGATACAAATCCTCGCGAGATCACGCACGCCTCGATTATCATAAGAGATCGCCCATATATATACGTTCCTGCGCGTGTAACGCCCGGCCGATCTTATCTTTCCGCCACTGTTACTCAGCGGTGTCATCCATTTGTTATCTTCGCCGATTGGTACTGCCACTCGCGATTTCACGGCGTGCTATACAATTTTCGCTCCTTCCGTAACTTGGAGCAACCTTCGAACAAAGTAGCGGGAATCCTGCGCCATACACTTGTACGATAATCTCCAACGGACTCGCGTGATTCTTATTTTGCGGACGATCCTCTGAAGTTACCGGTTTCATTAATCTCCGCACGCACGATCTGATACTAAATCGTATGCGCTGCTCAATAACGTTTTACGGCCAGACGCTATATCACACGCGCTTCTCTCTCTCTCTCTTTCTCTCTCTCTCTCTCTCTCTCTCTCTCTCTCTCTCTCTCTCTCTCTCTCTCTTCCTTCCCCCACGCCGTTTTTTATAATTCGCACGTTATGGTTTGCAATATAGTGGCGGGGATCGCTTGGCAACGTGATTGTAAGAAAACGGTTTGATCGCGTAACATATCTGCGCGGGCACACCAAATATTATATACACTGACGTATATACCGGCATATTCATATCGAGCGTGAGAGATAGATAGAAAGAGAGAGAGAGAGAGAGAGAGAGAGAGAGAGAGAGAGAGAGAG
>NW_022639586.1:324060-361702 GCF_010583005.1 Odontomachus brunneus | reverse complement strand
AGAGAGAGAGAGAGAGAGAGAGAGAGAGAGAGAGAGAGAGAGAGAGAGAGAGCGAGCATGTGGTATTACGTTAACACGTAACGAAGCGGAAAATCGTAAGAACAGTTGTTAGAACATGTAGGCGCGCGTGCATCATCTTATCTTGGAAAAGTGTACGCGCGCAGGTGTATCATACACATATACACGCGCACTCCCCGTCACCTGTAACCGTCCGCGGACTTCTTCCCTCTTCTCGGCTTAGAGAAATAATATGTAAATGCGCGTTCGGCTGATCAGCTCGCCGCTATCAGCTACGTCATTACCCGCGAGATCTGATTTGCGAAGGCATACCGTCGCTGCGCGCGTCGGCAGGAATGCGAAGAGATAATCGTTTAAACGATACGTATCGCGGTCGAATCGCGGCGAGTATGCGCGCGTACAAACATGCGTTTCGATGCTCCTATTTACCGGCCATCCAGCCAACGATCGTTCCCGTGAATTTCAGGTCGAAACGCTCGTCGTCGTCGTCTATGACGAAGTGCTTCACTTCGGGATCGGTGTCTCCCCGCTCGATGCAACTCCATCAATTACATTAGTTTTTATACGCGCGGCGAGCTGGCTTCTTGCTCGTCGAGAGCCAAAAACCTCCCGACGACCTTCGCGTTCTCGTGGCAGCCGCGGCGAAAAAGTCGTAATTACATCGATTTGAAACCTGCTCGGCTCCGAGTTGGGTTCCATTAAGCTCCGCGATTTCCTACTGCCTGGTCGTGCACTCGTATATCTCGATGACGAGAGAAGACGTAAGAGTCGATTCCGCTAAGGGTGAACCTTGTTTGACAATTGCTCGTAAAAAAGTCCAGTAGACGTATGTAGTAGTTAGAGTGCGCTTCGGCGAAATCGGCCGATTATTTCTCCCGAAGCTGTCAGTGAAATTGTGATTTTATAGCTTCTCTCTCTCTCTTTCCCCCTCTCTCTCTCTTCTCCCATGCGACTGCACTACATAGGAAACGAGACGAAAAGAAGAACACATAGCTACCTCTCGATTTGCTCGACAAAACCTCGAGGCTTTCCGTTTCAACGCACGAGTTGAAGAAGTTTTGCCTCGTATCGTGTATAGCTGAACGTTCGATTAAGATAAAGATATGCTCAATTTGATTGAGACAAAAAAGGGAATAGCGGAGCTGAGATATTAAAGCAAATGACACGACACGTTCTTAAACTTCCACTTTATGCAAATTACGCGATATGCAGCGCATTCCTCGATCGCTATTACGAATAATTTATATTTTAAAGTACGTCCTTATATATTAACGTATCATAGCGCTGCTTATCTTTATGCTGACTAAGAACATACGTTCGTAGACGATGTCTGATTTTATCTATATACATCGACGTTAGTACCGATCAAAGAGCTGCTGATACCGCGAGGCACTATAATTTTACACTGTCTATGACTGCGCGCGGTCAATTTTAAAACGGTTTTCTTTGACATAGTCGTCTTTGCGTACAGGAATTCTGCAGAGGATGTCTGGCAATCGTCGTTAGCTTGCGTATTAGATTTCTCACCAACACGCGAAGTTCCGCGGATTGATATCGGCCCGGTATCGAAATACACCAGTCAGCGTGTTTCCATCGTATGAAATTTTAATTACCGACTCTTCGACAAATATGATGAAAACGTGTCACTGGTTTACGCAGTTATTCAATTTTAAAAATTATGCATCTTGGATACATTACAGAGATGCCGCAAATTGAAGTTCCATTAAATTAAAATTCGCAGTAAATTAACGGAAAAACACTGTGCGGCGGTTTTTCGTTGCAGGAGACGAAATTGTCGAAATTAATACGGAAGGATCCGCCGTGAAATTTAACACGACGAGAGCGGAACGGCACACACCGCGTTGCACGTGCACATTTTACGCGGATGAACGGGCGAACGGTATGACGATGGAAATTCTCTCTCCGAGAAAGCGAGACGCACCGCGCGCGGCATATCTAATTAATCGTAAACGAGATTCCGCCAAACCTCGCGAGGAAACTCGACTTTATTAAAATTGCGTTAAGCGAGATAAATTCGTGAAATCAACAAAACTTTTTCCCTCGCCGCGGCACGCAGCGAGAATAACGCGACGGCGGTGAGAAAGAGGGGAACGTTGTAATAGGGCGACATCTCGAGAGTTCCTGTCTCAAGGAGACAAGGAAATTCTACTCGGCGCGTCCGTCGCACCGCCCGCCGTTTTCTCTACGGAAATTTTATTATGCTTCCGTGAGGAGTTTCTTCGCGCCGCGCGACGAGGACAAGCGGGAGAGGTGAAGGAGATGAGCGCGGAGATGACGGAATGGAGAGAGGGACACACAGAGAGAGAGAGAGAGAGAGAGAGAGAGAGAGAGAGAGAATGAGAAAAGAAAAGAAAGAAAAAACGGGATGAGATCTCTTTCTCTCTTTCTCTCCCTCCTTATCTTTCCCTCTTTCTCACGCCAACGAGGTACTTTAAATTTTGCACGTTGAATTGTATCTCGTAATATTCGCGGTTCCCTACGATGAAACGAGCCGATGAATATTTTTCAAGTCCGCTTGGCGCGCCCGCAATGGTCGCATTGTGCATTCCGCGAAATTACCAATGCATTAAGAAAGAAAGAAAAAGGGGTGACTTTAATGCGCGGAGACCGCGGGCGTGAAATAACGATTTGATCGTTTTTAATCGCGTCTCTCAGCGAGAGCTCTGAACGGAAAGAGGTGACGATAAGTGAGATGTCTCTCATTACTCCATCGAGTAACGCCATTAACAACCGTGTAATACCGTCGAGTGTTATCTCGCGCGCGTATCCTTTTAATCAATACTTCATTAATCAAATTATGCAATTTCAATTATACGCGTCACGCGCGCACATGCTGCAGAGGGAAATTGATTTGAATCGCGTGTTTTCGAACGAATCATTATAACTCGTGATATTCCGGAATTTCGGACGAGAGAGAAAAGAGAGAGAAAAGAGAGAGAGAGAGAGAGAGAGAGAGAGAGAGAGAGAGAGAGAGAGAGAGAGAGAGATATCACGTTTCATCCGAATAAACTAAGCCGACTGACCGTGCATAACAGTGAGGAGCATTTAATTTCAATGACTAGCTGTTGCCATTAACACACATAAATCTGCTCATGGCGAATTATCCTTGAAATGTCGCGCAATCAGCTATTAAAAATCTGACTGTGGCGAAGAAAAGAAACGAATAGCTGGTGGGAGAGGAAGCCTCGGCGAAGTGAAAACTTCATTGAAGTTCTCGCTATCAGCACTCAAAAACTGTTGAGATTGCTTTGATTCTTTACTGGCACTGTGTTCGCGAGTTTTGCAACGTATATTCCTTCTCTTCCACTCTCTCTCTCTTTTTCTCATCCACATGCGCGCGCACACACACACATATATATATGTACCCATATATGTATTTCACGTACGTAGAGCGTGTGGATCAAAGTAATGGAAATTTCTTCATCATTCCGCCGTCTTGCGAGGAGCTTTCATTACGCGGACTTCGCGCGCTCGCCTTGACTCGAACGCTTCGCGGAATATTACTTTAGAATTTCCATAAGAACGCTTAACTCAAACGATCACTTCACCTTGTCCCAGTCTGAACTGCCTGTAACTCTCTGCCTGTCTTTCTTCCTTTCTCTCTCGCTTTCTTGCTTTCTCTCTCTCTTTTACTTGCTCTTTCGCTCCTCCTCGTTTTCTCTTTACTTCCATTGAAGTGTGGTCCAAACATATTTCCCGGCACCTTTTATCACTCAACGTTCTGAGTAAGTGCTTCCTCTTTATGTCCCGCTGTGCCAACGCGAATTCATTCGAACCAATACCTAATTCAATGCCAGCCCGCCTTTTCTTCCCTCCGCACTTTCTTCACGGGCTGACGCTCGTGAGTTTCGCGTTTACGGAAATCTCGGTAGTGAGTTGCGCCGCGCGTATATTCATGAATCGTATTTCCCGTAAAATAGATCCGCCAAACCCGCCGTCCGCCACGGCACAGTGCCTTCTCGACAGAATCTATTGTGGAGTCGACAGCGCCCGTCACTTCGCCGTGCATCCTCCGGATTGGAGACATTTTAACGTGACAAGCGACAGTTCAAACGATATGCGGTAGGAAAATCGTCGGTTACGCATCGGTAGCCGCGCGCCGACATCAATAAGTAAAGGAAGTAGTTGTCGGATCGAAAGAAAGAAGCCCTAACTCGCGTATTGTATATCTGTGCGATTGTCGTTCGAACACGCGTTCGACGCATGTCGCGCGTCATTTGATAAAAACTCTCGTTCCTCTCATCCGTCATGTATGATAGCTACATGATATAAAAATTAAATCCGCTTGTCCAACCTCCCTTCCCCCCGCTTTGTTTGTAGTAACGCAATAAAAATAATACCTCGCTAATAAGCCGTTTTTAAAAAGCTACTTTACTTAATTATTGAACAACGAAGGAGTCATTGGGAGTCTATTTTTACGATGAGGTGCAAGTTTAGAGAAATGAGGTTGTGGAAGCGCCCCACATTCTTCCTCGGCAGCAGCAATTTTACTTTGCCAAGTTAATTAAAGCCTCGCCCGCGATAACATCAAAAACTGAGAGCGCTTTAAGTAAGCAACGAGGGAGAAACGTACTTACAACCTTGTCGACCCTCCCAAAAGAAGTTTAGATTATCGTGGTGATATTTTTAATATATATATATATATATATATATATATATATATATACACATCGCACTTACAATACTGTGAGATTCTTAAATCTTTCTTCGTATAGAACAAGTAAAAAAATCGCTCCTTTATATAATAAGATTTGCTCGAAAGATTTTTTTATACCATTCTCATAGTAAGAAAAATCACTTTCTCAATATTCGTGAATGATAAAATGAATTGAAGACGACATCAGTGACTTCCAAAGGAACGCTTTCGTGTCCCCCGAGATTTAGTAACATCATGATCTAAACGAAGCTATGAATGCAATTATGCACATTTTGTGGTGCGCGCATGAACAATGGAACCATTGAAATCGATGCTCCAAATTCAAATTATACGGAGGAAACAGCTTAATTCTCGATGCTTAATTCTCGATGAATGAGAATACAAACGAATTTTTCGAAATGTATTGCGTTCGTGAAAGAGAGAAAGCTAGATAGAGAGAGAGAGAGAGAGAAAGGGAGTAAGCAGTCGCGCGATTTAAACTGAGGATAGTTTCATCCATGTAGCAAACCGTAATAAGACGAGAAATGCGCGCGCACGCTTCCACCCGTCGCTTCCCGCCGTCGACGTCGAGAGGCTCGCAAGATAGTGCATCGTGATTACGATATACGCTAAGAATTTAAGGAATATCAAATTGCAAATACCGCGAGGCCATTCGGGCGCGTCGTCCCTTAGGAAATCCATCGAAATTTCGTTAGACTGGGAGTGCATCTTTTCATACCGGCGGCAAGTGAAAAGTTGACTTAAGAAACTTTAAAGCCCGTCGAGCACTTTATAGATCAATTATTAGTTGAACGAAGTAAGTTGCACCCGACTTCGGTAATGTACCATCCGCTTGCATGCCCGCTTAAGGTATGGGCATGCCGTATAGCTTAAGGATTATGCACGTACTGGCGTGTACGAAGTCGAACATGGATTAAATTAATGATGCAACATCTATGTTAACTGTACAAAGTAGTTAGCTAATGGTATACGTTAGCAACAAAGGGCCGGTCCTGCATAATTTTATGCGTGCGTTGCCTGAAATTCATGGCCGTTACATAGTTTACGCGGCGTTGCGCGCGCGTTATAAAATAACACACCGCGCGGTTGAGCAATTGCACGGTCGTGCAATTCTGCTCGCGCTACGATTGATTTAATTTTCAGCGTAAATTCCTTAGCAACGAGTTAACAGTAATTCAACGTGCGACTGCCAAGTTATACGTGAGGGATCAGGTGCGGATAGCGCGATTGTTTATTTGTGCGGTATACAACAACTGCAACTCTTTCAACATGACCGGAACACAAATCGATGGTTCCTCTCACCTGCACGATACGATAATTTGGACGGAGCTATTATTGTTTACGCGCGAACAGCGTATTATAGTTAATACGAAACGGTCGAATTGATTGCTGATTTATTAATGTAATGGTTATGAGAGTCGTTTCGCCTTGATTAGAAACGAAATTTATGGCACCGCGTAAATCACAACGCGCGCACTTTACGTTAAAATAACGTGACAAGGTTGAAATAAATAATTAGCGCGAGCCACATTCGAACGCGCAAGATCGGTTGCGTGGCGCGGTTGCAACCATGTCTAGCGATTTTTCCTCTAAATCGCCCCTTTTAAAGCGCGCTATGGGGCGGATTCTGATCGATACATCACAGTTATCATAAATAGGCACTTACAACTAATAAATACTGAAGGAAACGCAATATAAGTTATCTCACGATCCTATCGTGCGGCCATAACCGTGGCTAAAAGCTTTTAGTATGTAAAGTACGGGATGACCGCCGTCCATCGCTACGATATTATCGATGAAATACGAAACGGATCGTGGACAGAGATAGAGCGAGAGAGAATACAGAGAGGGTGGGCAGAGGGGGGAGAGAGAGACAAGGAGTAAGACAGAGTCGAAAAATAGAAGAACGGGGAGGCGAGGAGGAATCGAGGGATGTGATTTCACGTAAGATCGAAAAGACGAGGGGTCCTCTTCCGACCATTAGAGACCGCACACATATACCACACATATTTATACCCGCAGCCAGTTCTCGAATGGCCAACGGAAGCGTGAAATTCCCAATTTCTTTTCCCACCCGGCGAGAATATCCCAGCCAGCGGTTCCTGCTCCTCCCTTTCTCCGGCTTGGCCTATGCTCACATGGGTGCGTCTGTATATATACAAGTGCATGTGTACATACGTACGAGCATATAGACCGTTCTCCACTTACGTTCGCACATACACCGCAGCTACATGCTGCCGGGCTGTACAGGATGTCCCATTTTAAACAGGCCACACGAATATCTCGAAAACCAAGCATGCCAGACAAAAATATTTCAGACGAAATTTATAGGATTTTGAGGGGAAAAAAACGTGAATTTTAAATACGGTCATTCGCCAAGGCCATTGGAGGTCTACCTTGTTTTTTTTAAATATAGGAAATGGTATTTTTTATATAGAAAATTTTTATTAAAAAATATTTTAAAAAATCACTTCTGCGTAAAACATTTCTAAGACTTGTGTGGCTTAGGTTAGCGCGAATCTATGTATATGCTCGAAATATTCGGCTGACCTGTTTTAAATGGGAGACGCCCTATATAATATAATATCATATACTAAACGAAATTTTGTTTTCTTTTATTTGTGCAAGTTTTGATAAATACTGCCGACTAATAATTGTACAATAAAGCACAAAGATATCATTTGGTATAATATTTTAAGTATCTAAAGAGGTAATACTTTTACGCTTTATTCTACAATTATAATTAAGCAATATGTAGCAAGATTTGCGCGAATAATAGAAAAAAACGTTTGTATAAGTGTATTTTAGTATCTAATATTATGTATACCACTCGAGTACCAGCGTACACGTTTTCGGAAATCCTTTCTCTCTCTCTCCCTCTCCCTTTCTCTCTCTCTCTCGCTTGCGTCCCTTTTGTAGACGACACGAATCCCGAATTGGACGGATGGTATGGTAAAAAGAGCAACGAAAGGGCGAGGTACAGCGAGCGATGGAAATAGTGATGGTGGTGGTGGTGGTTATATCGGAGAAGATGCCCGCCGTAATTTCTGCTATCCGTCTCTAACTCTCGAGATGGTCCTTGTACACGCCCCATGGGAGACACCTGTTTCCCCGATATCAGTCCGAATTCCTAACCTGAGGCGGCTGCACGCGCCTGGTCGATACCGGGTTACTACCTGCAGGATCGTTGGTCCTCCGCGGAGACCGCGCCAGAGAGATGTCAGGTTCGCGGACAAACATACCCTTCACTCAATTATACAGGAGAAACAATTCTTAGTGATAACCTGCATAATAGGCCAGGAGAGATACCGGCCGGAAATTTCCACGATAAAACAAGACGATTAAACGCGATGTTTCTATCGAGAACGTTCGAGCGCGATGGAAATAATGATATTCTCTTAAATTGAATCAGTAAAAAGTGTTTCTGACTGAATCAATAGAATAACTATTTCACCAATGACACCAGAAAGTATCGAATGATTTCTAGTTAAAAAAGGCTTCCACTTTACAACTCCGTCTTACTTCTCACCGATTTTAACTAGTGAAAGTAACATTTTACTGCAAAATCCGTAACACATCAATTCGTTATACACTAAATCAAATATAACTTTCTATATTTGTGACGATAGAATTAACAGACTTCATGCACCTTGCGTGTAATGACACTATCTATTTTTGCAAAGTACAACAATAATGGGAATAATCGCCGCTATTAACCAATCTTTTCAGCCAGATTTTATTGTGATTGCAGTGCTTATAACTTCCAACTGAACCAGCAATTATATAAGTATAGCATTTTAGTGAATATTTAATGAATGCACTGATCGTAACTTGGAGAGTAGAATTCGAAAATCGATGACGTGGAACAAAAATCGTGCAAGTTTATTCAATAAATAGATGGACACGTTACGATATACATATACTGCAATATTAAGAATCAAATCCTCTCATTCGTGATGAATCTGACAGCGGTCAGACAACAAGGAAAAATAGATGGGTAAAAAACTGCAGGTGTTGAGAAAAGGAAGCTTAGTTAACTGTTTGAAACAAGCGTTCTTCTCCCGTGGCAAATATCAAAGACCAAGTGTCGAACTCGACGGAAATGTCGTGCAATAGAAAAATACGACGGAAAATCGTATTACGCGTCCTCTTGGCGATATAGACTACTTCAAGTTTAAATATATCGAGCGTACTACTTTGAATACTAAGGAACTTATCGCGGCAATTGGACCGTCCGATTATACCATCTCGACTTCTCGATTTTGAAGTCTTGGCAAATCGGACGATAATAACGCGCGATAATCCGCAATTAAACAGCCGACGTCGGAGTCGCTTGAACTGAATTCCATTAAATCGAAAGGTTCGTTTCGAGAGATGTTTCCTTCCCAGGGAAATTTCACAGGGAAATTTCCCAGGGACCCTTTCGGAACGTAGTCACGCGCTTCCTCGCGGAAAAAAGTGCGGTAGTCTCTGCTAGCAATCTCCGCCAATCGATATCCTGAATATCGTTCCGCGTCCCCGTGCAACATTTCCTTCCGGTTGGGATCTTAGCGACCTCCGAGGAGTTGAATATCGGTATTCGGATCAGGATCGGTGGACCTCGAAGACTCTCGCGGCTCCGATTGAAATGTTCTCTGCGGCGGGCGTACCAGCTGCTGAAGCCGCTTTGGCTTGCGGTAACCATGAACTTCCGCCTCTGTTCTGCTCTGCTCTGTTCCGCGCGCTTTCCTGAGCGAGAGCGCACACAGTGCGCATGCGCACAGTTGGTCCAAATGCGCATGCGTACAATAAGAAACAAAGAGAAAAAACGTCTAAAGGATAAAAAAAAATATTTATTCTCAGTCGGTACCAATTACATATTTACTTAATTCCTCTTTTTAAATAAGGCAACCCATTGCTTTCATAAAAAGGTTTTAAGAAAATGTATGTTTTTTTTATTGAAAAATATTTTACATCAGTATAAATGAATATATGTATATTATGCATAGTGAATATGTATATTATTACTTATGAAACAGAAGGATAATAAATTGAGACAGAATGTCAATATGCATTTTGGTCAAAGAATCTCACAGCAATCTCTACTATGAGATTCTTCCTGTGTACGTTCTTTTCAGCGAGTCTTTACTGTGCGCGTACTGAGTTCAACTTTGCGCACGCGCTTTTAAGCCAACTATGCGCGCACGCGTACGTGCACGCGTTTGAACGGAGCACGCGGGAGGGAACTCGCAGTTTCCGAATTTACACATCTTCGTGTTTAGATGTGTACCCACGCGGACAGCCGGCAGTATAACGGCGCGAGTACCTAACATACAGGTAGAGTATCTACCAGCCGCTGGTCGGGTTCCGCGAGCGTGACCGCTGCGTGCGCGAAAGTATGCGTGCGCCTCGGTAAGCCGCAAGTGTAAAAAAGACTCTGGCCGATACGGCGAGAGGCAGCGGAGCATGGAGTTGAAAGTACCTACAAGGAACCGAACGCGGTAGCGAAAGGCGGAGGCAGGAAGGAACGAGAGAAAGAAAGAAACTGTCAAATGACCGCGAACGACAGCGGGGGAGGAGGGACGCATTAGAAGCTGCAAGTGGATGGGGTCACTGGGGCCATGGGACATCACATGGTTACCCCGGCGCGACGACGCGGGAGTGCGGGTATCGGTGCTTAACCCCCCGAGAAGATACACCACGTTCGTTCGGAGCGAGCACACCCGCGAGCGCACTCGCGAATGTACTTGCCGGTGAAGCGCGGCACCGCATTTCCGCGGCGGTGGCGGACGATGGATCGACGTTGGCGCGAGCACGCTTTCGTTCCGGTATGTCCTTTAACGCTCTAAGTGGAAGAGTTGATGCGCCGGAGGTGATGCGCCTCACGGTGGCTCGCGGGGAATACGAAGTAGGAAGCGTCGGGCGAATAAATCTCTCTCTCGCGAAAATGCTCGCCGTTACCTATTAACGCCGCGCGACTCACGGCTACGCGGGTAAGGTAAGATAGGCAGCAGCCATACAAGAGTGTATGCGTCGCATTTGTTACATTGTACACGCCACGCATGCAGAACATAGCAGACAGTGGAACGCGAGCCGACGCAGCGTACGCCTAAATCGTAGGGAGCGGAAAATGGGCGCTCTGAACGCCCGGTTAATATCGATTACACACCGGTCGAGGAACTTGGCCGCTCGCGGCCGAAGGAAATGATTTCGCAGCGCGAGCTTATAGTCCCCGTCGGGGCCGAAGGGCGGAGGGAGAGAAAAGGGGAGCATCTCCGTTAAGGCAACGTATTAATATCCTCTCCACTTAGCGAAGCGTTTACTGCTTACGCGCCGCGTTCAGCGATAGTCAAGACGTGCCACGCTGGCGGACATAATTAACTATAACACCCAAGCCGAAGGAAGCCACGTCCCCTTGGTCTCGTCCCTCTCCTTTCTGTGTGTCTCAATATTACGCTACCCGACTCTCACTTAATCTCGGACGAGACAACGTGGAACGCGCGCAAGACACGTTTCAAATTGAAGACCGCCGCGCCCGAGCATCGTCCGCTCCTCTTCGATTTTCGACGCGCAGATTGCGAGGAAGGAGTGCGCAACCGAGACCACGTGGAATAATTGACGTCGGTATGCCGCCACTAACGGGTTGTACACGCCGCGAAACGCCCGCTTTGTTCTCGTCTTCATCGATCGCGATGCGTACTCGCGATCTTGAGACCGCGCTTTCTTTTGGATTCCGCGCTCACGCACAGCGGGGGCAGAAAGTTCTGCGTTGTGTGATGTGTATCTCTTTGATATTTCCACTGCGAATTATTCCGATGTCACGACTAACACATGGACCCAAAGATAGGGAGAGTAACAATCGTCAGAAAATTTTCATGTCGAACGAACGGAATGGAATTTCCACGCGCGCGGGGTGTATCTTGTGAAATATTCACTTTTCGCGCGCACATACACAACGGACGTGTCTCGACAGCACTTTCATACGATACGGAAATATTTGCAGCAGTGAAATACGACGAGGAAAAAAGCGGTCTTATTTAAAAGAAAAGTGCAAATACGGTTTTCATTCGATACATACTTCCTCGTTTTTCTTTTCCTTTTATATCTCCAGTCAATAAACACGTCATTCGTTCCAGATGCGCACATCGCTTTGCATATTGTAACGGTGTGACTTCTCGCTGCGTTACACCGACACAGCTCGTGGCTCGATTTCGAATCTCTGCTGCTTCCACTTTGCACGTGACATCCCGTGTTCGCCGTTCTCGTGTCGATTCTTCGCCACGTGTACCGCGCTCGTTCATATCCGAGGCGGGTGAGCCGCGACAATAACAAGAAGCGCACGACACCTTCCTAATTATCATGATTATGAGATAATGGTTACATTTCGATGTGACACCTACGAGGCTATTTTACCGTTTTCGCTCTTCGCCCACGCGGTCACGGAATGTTGCCACGGAATGGGATAATTAACTGTCATGTGAGACCTTGTATCTCGTTATCTTGCTCGTGTCGAATAGCCCGCTCTTCGCAGCGCCCTGACAACCTTCCACTCGCCGATGAGTAAGGTAAAAGTATCAATGCCTGAACATGTATCTAATCCTGGACATCCTTATTGTTTCGGCCTTTCAATACGAAACTTTTAACAAGGCATGTATGTATTCAATACATATTCTGTGTTGAATATTCTGTATTGAATATTGTACGTATATTGTGTATTGAAAGTTTAAATGCTTGCACTTAAAGACTAAAATAATAAAAATGTCCAGAGATAATGTCCAGGTACTTTTATCTTAAATGGCATGCCCGTTTCGTAGTAAATATTAAATTCCACTTGATTTGCTTAACTCTTTGCGGCATAGTGACATACGTCATCTTTCTTTACAGTTTTTTATGATTATATTTTTCAATAAACCAAAATGACTTTAGTCACACATTTAAGTTACTAGTACGTCATTTACTTTATAACAACCATTAAAGTCATTTTGACTTATTGAAAAATGTGTAAAAAGCGTAAAAACTGTGTAAAGAAAGATGACATGTGAATATGTCATTATACCGCAAAGAGTTTAACTATTACATCTATTTTTTGCTCACTTATAGTGAAATGAAAATTAAATACATTTTGTATTCTACCTTTCAAAGTTCTTCAAAGAAAATAGTAACAAGAAGAAAAAAATTTACTTAAAAAAACCTACTATAGAGGGAGGAATTGCGCAGTCACTTTCAATTATTACTAAAGAGTTTAGTGCGAACGATATACGACTTTTCTCCCATCCACCTCTTTTCCCTTTTAACATATCCGCCGAATGAGTCGGAGGGACAAGTCGACGTGTGCAGCGTGCGGATAGATGACGGATATAGATCGATATAGAGAGGCGCTGCGTTACACACGGTAGGTAGAATTAGCAGCATCGCGAACTATGCGGTAGCGCGCAGACCATGTCAGCTTCATGACTCGGAACTGGGATAACTCGATACACACTGGCGGGCATATAACGCGCGACCGCTCGCTCGCCTGCTCACTCGCTCGCTCGTCGGCCCTCGCATGTGTATTCGAATATGCAATTTGCTAACCGACAACCTTGCTCAGTAGGTAAATATAAGCCACGTCAAAAGTTCCACACCACCGCGTGGCGCATAAAGCTCAAGAACGTACCGACGTCGGATCCCTCGCGCAAGGAGAAACGCAAATTTGTCCGCCCGGACGTATGCGACGCGCATGTGGTTGTGTCGTACGTGGCACTCGGTTTGCATCGGCACATCGGGACTCGTTTCAATCAAATTTAACTTTGGTCTCATATCCGCTCTGCCCAACGTGTGCGAATTCGTCGACGCGAATATACATGTAAACGGAGCTGCGAGTGTCATTAACAACGAGTAACTCTGTTCACGGTTATTTCGACCGTCGAGGAGAACGCAAAAAATCACGAGACCACGCGGTGTAAATTGCTGAAATTGCACGGCTTGGAAATTTGTCTTCACGTCGTGGCAGTCGCGCGGAATCGTTCGGATTGTAATTTAAAAAATGCATGAACTCGCCGAACGTTACGTTGCGCGGAGGGAACGAAAATAAACAGCAGTTTCGGCAAGTACGGTTTGCGCGCTGAAACCACAGCGCCGTGCAAGCGGATTCATTTCTCCCGACAATCGCTCGTTGTTGCATAAAATCCGTATTACGAAGACGATACCGCATTACGCGAGAATCCGGGCTCGCCGCGGAGCTTGCCGGTTGTTAGACTAAAGACCATTGGGTCGGAGATTAACATCCGCGTATGACCGCGTGCTAATTTTCACGGCGGCCGGCAGCGCGGCCAACGAGGATCCGAATAACCGCACGAATCCGTCGGGTCAGATTTCCCGCGGTATAGCCAAGTCGCGGACAGGTGCATTAATTCTCTTTAAGCCCGGCGTTTATATTAATAGGGTGCAATTAATAACGGTTAAAAGGCGTTCGTCCGCGGGGATTGTCGGCGGGTCGCGCCAACAGAGTTTTGCGGCGTCCAACGAGCGCCAGAAAGGAAGAAAGAGAGTTAGGGGAAAGAGAGGAAGAGAAGTCGGGGAGAGGGGGGAAGAGAGAAGAGATAGCAGGAGGCATGGAGACGGAAAGCTAGGAAGGCGTTAAATTACACTTAGCCCCGTCTCGCTTTTGGGATTCTCCGGAAGAGTGGCGGCGGACGGACGGAATTATTACGGAAAAGACGACCGCGCTGTGAGCGCCGGGATGCCGGGGCTACTCCCCGAGAATTTCGAATGCCGCTCGAGAGCAGGTATGCGGCCCGCTATATAAATGGGCCTGCGGGTACTGATGTAAGATTAAATGCGCGATACCGACCTCGTAATCCAGTCTGCATCTGATATCGAGGTTACCGTATAAACAGACATTCGAGATCGCCTTTGATATCACGGCCACTTTACTTCTGACTCCGCACGTCTTTGCAAATAGAAGAAACCCTTGACTGCTTACTCGCCCCGGTTGGTCTCGCATCAAAGGACGTCGATAACGCGAGCGTGATAAATGCGCACGGCGCGTTACGGGGAAATTTTCGCGTCGCTTTATTTATACGCGGCGACACGTTAATCCCGGAGCGAGCCGAAAGGAGACCTCAAATTCGAAACTTGGAACCGACGCAGCTGGAGAACAATATATCAACGCGCGACAAGTGTAGTAGAGAGGAGAAAAGGAGGAAAGTATTGCTCGCACGAAAATTAATCCGGATAAAGTCTTGATGCGGAGGAACGGGGCTTGAACTGGTACACGCTAAAAGCACTTGTATAGAGAGAAAAAAGTTCGGCTGTATTAACATGAAGTTTGGTGGTAACGTACAAACCAACGTGTTTCACGGTTGAAGGAAACAGAATTTCTGGTTATTAGAACGCCAAATTTATAAGTCACAAGAACGAGAAATTCTGTTCTGCTTCGACCAAAACGCATTGGTTCGTAAAATCATTAAAACCAAACTTTATTCTCGTACAACCAAAGAATGCGGTCAAGTTTAGTCTTACATTTTGCGACATTCGAGATCTTAAATTAACTTAATTCCGTTGTAACTTACGATTAATTCCGTTGTAACTAACAGAATTGATCAATAGCCATTTTATGTCAATAACTATTAACCTACTAAATGTCGGGAGATCCCCTTTAAAAGTGGTATTTTGTGCATTTTCTACCATTTAGAAGCGCCACGTAGGACCTCAGTTTCTATATGTATTAGACATACACTGATTCTTCATAATATATAGATATTGGAAAGTTCAGCTCGCGAAAATAGAGGTGCAATTTCGATTCGTGACCGAGTTCTTAATTCCTCAGATATATTTTTTTTAAATCAGTTCGCGCGATCGTCTGACAGTGTACGTCGTGAGAAACGTTGCAGCGAAAAAACTTATCTCGAAGCAGTTTACATAAAATGACGTAAAGCAGGTGCGTTGCGGAGGGGTGCGATGTTAAGTCGCGCTACCAATTTGTCCCCGTTACACGAGCTGTCGGCGACAGATGCTACCGATTGGTGGCGCACATCCTTCGTGCAGCGAACACGCACACACATATATAATATACGTGTACGGTCTTCTTTTCATTATGATACTTTACGTATATTCGTGCGGGGAATTTCGACATATCTAACACGCACGCGGAATTATATTGAACATCGATTGCGATTTCATATGCGCATATTTCGCTCGCTCTTTTAATATCCTTCGGCCACTCGAATGTGTAGATGTGAATTTTTATCCGACGAAGAGGAGATTTTATGAAAAGGCACGCGGATCATCGTGCGCGCAAGATACGAGGACACCGGAGCTTCGTGCATTTCCGCGAGCAAATAGATCGCGATTTTTGCTGGTCATTTACGATAAAATATAATTCCGCGCAGTGAATATCGCACTATGTAAGAAGCGTTCGTAGAACGTCTATTTTGACACAATTCATCAAAGAGAGGAATTACGCTTTTTTACGATTCTAAATAATTCGAACAACCAGTCCGCTTTAACAGTAGCATTATTGATAGAAATTACACGATGAAAAGAAAAAACGTAAACCAACGGCTTCCGGATTTCAAGTGACAGCCTCGACAGGATCGATCGAGCGTTAAAGTTTCCCAAAATACAAATTGCTTTCGTTACAAAGCGAGTTCGAAAGAAACGAGAGAAATACTCGAGCGGATATTTTTCTATCTTTCCACCATTAGTTAGAGCATGATTTTTGAAAATAATCAAGAAATAAAAACATAAAGGGAGAGAGAGAGAGAGAGAGAGAAAGATGGAGGCGCGTCGACGCTTCTTTCGTGCCGGGAATTCCAACATTCCCATGCAACTCGCATACACTTGTCAATCACAAGAGAATTTTGCAAATACAACGCCGAAATTCGTCGCGACACTCAAGTCTCTCTCGAAGTTTACGAAATTCACACGATCCCAAGCGACGAGAACGTCCTGCGGAATACATCAACGTTCCGAAGAATTACAGGGTCTCGCACAACTCGTTTGCGACAATGTCCTTCGGTTAGCGCAGAGAGACAAGAATTTTTCGCGTTTTTCTTTCACCGGGGTTTTCGAGTCGACTAAGTATAGGTTCCCTTTGCGCAGCGGTTGTTCGCGGTCACGCCACGGCCGAGAGAGTGATTCTTTTTTTCTGGCAGTTTCTCGGAATTCGCGACTACCGCGGTTTGCCGATACGTACACCGAGAAAGAGAGAGAGAGAGAAAGAGATAAAGAGAGAGGAGACGCGCGTTTTGTATCCATCGCCCGGAAATGCGCGCGCTCGCATGCCTTGTAGCGGGTTTCACTGATTGCTCGGTGACCACACGAGTCGACCTCGCGACCGCTGTCGGTAATCACTGGCGACTTGCGTTAGCGGAGATTTTAAAGGGCTGACGAGGCTAAACGACCCCTCATTACACGTCGCTGGCAATTTATACGCGCCAGCCATAGCACCGTAAAATGATCGTCGTCGCTGTCATTCGACAATGCGTCCACGCGTCGTCACATTTGCATTCGGCCCTGTTCGACCGTAATAATACCCTATCGGCGTATGTGCGTGTGCCCATATGGGTGTGTGTACGTATTGCGTGGTATGTGATGTCGCTAGAACGAATGTTTCTAGAGTGATAAGAACTCGCGTGAAAAAGAAAAAGAATGAATGAACGAAGTGCGATATGAGACATCAGCAGAAGTTGTTCGACGATGATGACTGAGATGCCGTACGCGATGATGACTGAGATTCTAATGATGATTTAGAACAATCCTCGCGGCAAATGTTGACGTAACATTGTATCACGGTATTGGGCCGAACGACCGAGTGATCGATTCGCAGCCCTCGATAATTACAATTAATTACGATAGAAACCGCCGAAGCAAATCAACGGATACCGCTTGTCACGCTTATTTCGCGTGACGCGTGTAGCTCGCAGCCAATTACGCGTAAATTCCTAACTCTGAGCGCACACTTGAAAGTTAACAATCGCAAATTTTCAGCTTTGCTGAAACCGAAACGGTTCTGCTGGTTCAAGTTGCGGATCATATAGAATACTAGTATCTAATAAAGTACACTTTGTGGAAATGTTTTTCTGTTTCCTCAGTAACTTTCTCAAGATTAAAAAAAATAATTTTCAAATTTCCAAATATGTGCCTGCGAAAATGGGATCGAGTATCTCGTTCTATCGCCTGGAGCACTCTCTGTCATAATATTTCAAAAGTATATATGCATTTAAAGATCGAAGCAACAGAATTGTTTTATTTAATATTTTTATGACGCGTACTGACGAGAGAAACTGTCTCTTCTTGATTTTCGACTCCTCCATCACTATATTCCAAGTCAGAAATTCAATTAGCGTACTTTTAATGACTTGCAACTCCATTAAAGTTGACATGTATCAGGAAGGGAGAAAGAGAGATATGGCGTGAAATTTTATTAAGAAGCGCCTAAATATTCCGTCACAGTTGGAAGTTTCGTTTTTGCGCTCGCATTTCTCCATCACTCGCGCAGCATGACGGCACCATCGAACAAGCGAATCGTCCCCCGCGATTAAAAACAGGACGGGGCTCTCTCCGAAGGTAATTAAACCTCGTGTCAAAGCCGAGAACGTCTTAAACTTATCTTAGACGATAGATATATTCAAAGGTGCGCGTCCGCCGTGCGATCTAGTTATTTATATAGGGCCATTAATTTCGCAATATCGCGGTTGAAACTTCCTAATTCCAAAATGGCCATTAATTAACGGAGCTTCAAACTCTAATTCCGCGCCCGGGTGCAAATACATTACGGGAAGCACGGGTAGCTACGTATACGTACAGAATCGCCGGAATTGCGCGGGAAATTGTAACCACAAAATGCACGGATCCGCTGTGTTCGCGGAGGAACACGACTTTCAGATTGACCCAGGGGACACTCGGCGCTCGGAGGAAAAACGAGGGTAGAGCGCAACGCGACGCGACGCGACGCAACGGAAGGAGAAAAATATAGGGAAAGGAGGGTGGTGGCAGAGGGAGCGAGAATGAGAATGGCCGAACCGCAGGATGGAAGAAAGGTAGAGAGATAGAGTGGGTGTATGTGTGTGTGTGTGTGTGTGTGTGTGTGTGTGCGCGCGCGCGCGAAGGAGAGGAGGAGAGAACGAGGGACTGCGTGGTCCAGTAAGCGTCAGTCTTCAATTCCGCGCCGTGGTGCGCCAGTGTACCCGGCCATTTGCATATGAATCAGGATCAGAGGAGCGTACCGAGGGTCCCGAAGCGTGTATGTGGCGGCCATGATACGAGGACAAACAATCGCTCGCAATTATGCAAATCCCGTTGCGGTGGCGCGATGTCTTGAAAAAAGAAAAAAAAGGGGAGAGCCACCGGAGGGAGGGAACGAGGGAGAGAGAATGGGAGAACGAACAAGAGTAGAGAGATAGGGGGAGGGGAAAGAGAGGAAGAAGTACTTCTCGCAGGGAGCTCACAAACGGATAAGCTCGGTTAACGCGCTCGGAAAGCACGACGTAAAATTTCGAGGATTTGATCATTACGGTCGCGGTCGAGTAAATTCGAGGTCTTGACTCGACTGTCCATTAGCAATCCGCGCCAAGTCCGGCACGTACTGAAGTTGCGAGCAGTGTCAACGTAACGATTTGCAAGCGAGGCTCACGTCGAATAAAAATCCCAACGCGTCGCTTGCTCCAAGTGTCCACGTTCGCGTCCATACATGCGCCGACCGCGAAACCTGCCCCCTTCGCCGCTCTCTGCGTCCTTTCGCGCAATTTGCATATGAATCTGAATTGGGCGCGAGGAATGCACGTCCGCGGGCGCGACAGAAGACAGACAGACAGACAGAGAGCCAGAGGAAGAAACCGAGAGAGGAAAAGTAAAAAATAACGGAGTACAAAGCGCGAAGTACGGTACAAACCAAGGGAAAAAGGGAGCGCGGTGGTGACGGTGGAGAAACGAGGGAGAATAGATGCGTGTAAAATGGGGACAAAAGGAGAGAGAGAGAGAGAGAGAGAGAGAGAGAGAGAGAGAAAGAACAGGACGCGATAAAGCGGGAAGAGCCGAAATTAGTAGCTCTCCGCCCAGTAGTAACGGCCGGCGGGCTTCTGGCGCGGACGGAAATCAGTAGTAAGAGCCAACCATAGGCGCCGACCATGTTACTGCGCGCGGACAGCTGCCAAGCCGAGTACGCACTGCCGAATCGAGTTTCGTCGAATCTTTGGAAAAATAAGGAGGAAACTAGAACGGCGAAACTTGTATTAAGACACTTAGACGTTCAGTTATTAAGGTCCGTTAATATTTGGCATCTGAAACTGAGTATTTCATGTGATATGCTCAGCTTTTTGTTCAGAGTTAGAGCCAAGCTTTTCAGCTGAGTTATAATTGTAATACATATGTGTGACATTTTTCTCATATTTGCAATCGCGACTTAACTGGAAAACTCTAATCTAATTCGGAATTCAAATCTGAGTGCCTCATTTATGAAATAAGTATCAAATAATAAGTATTAACATGAGCTTAAGAGGTTCACTTGGAATGAAGTATTTCATATAGATGCTGCAGTCGATTCAGCTGAAAGACACTCATCAACTCTGAATTCAAAATGGAGTATAACAACTGAGATATAATAATAATAGTATAGTAGATATAATAATAATATTAGTACAGATTTGGAATATTCAACTAACTAATTATCATCTCCTGTTCCACTCCCTTTAGAAATTATTCGTTACCAACAGCTTTACGCGGCTCTTATTAGCCACAATTAATACTTAGGGATTGAAAGAGAAGAGAATCTCGAGCCGAATCTG
Source organism: Odontomachus brunneus (assembly GCF_010583005.1). Taxonomy (NCBI): domain Eukaryota; kingdom Metazoa; phylum Arthropoda; class Insecta; order Hymenoptera; family Formicidae; genus Odontomachus; species Odontomachus brunneus. Next base: position 341,260 of record NW_022639586.1, on the reverse strand, counting down.
ATGAACGTGCATTTATCGAGCCGTACGTCAGCGTTTTCGCGAGCAGTCCCGCGATTCATACTTTGTACGATAATTACACGCGAACCGAATCGAATGCTGGCAAGATCGATTAACACCGTTCACGCGGCGTCATCGGATAAAGCGTGGACCGTAACGTCTTTTGATGTGGCGGCAAAACATCAACTCCTAATGAGGTCCTGCGAAAGGGCCGTGTCACGGCGGAACGCTCGCCCGGGAGTTTCGGTTCGGCGGTGTGGACGCGCTATTTGCTCAGGACGACGCTCGGCTCAGTTCCGTAGCATGCATCCTGCTTAAGGGAACGGAAGGCAGCACGGAGGTGAGGCGAAGCGAGGTGAGAAGAGTCAAGCAGGCGCGTCCATATCGAGGCGCAAGACGCCTAATTCGCCATAAACAACGTCGTGAAGCGAGGCCTAATTGCATTCCTTATATCGGTTGCTAATGGATCTCCGTGTCGTAATGTGTGACGGGGCCGGGGGCTGCGTTTCGCACGGCGAGGGACAGACAACGTGCGCCTTCATTGGCGCATCGGGGAATTCGAGGAAACAGGAAGAAGGAATGCGAGCTCTCTCGTCCCGAGCGGATAATAAACTATTACGCACCGTAGCGCCGGCGAACTGCTCGAGCACACCGGCGCTCGTACACACCGGCGCAATTTGCGAAACGCAACCGTAGATACGTAGTAATTTGTACGTGTTTAAGGGCGCGTATTATTACGCGATATTATTATGCGAACCGTGTGGATTACGTAATCACGGGTATAGAGGCGACGTGTGTGAGTGTCATGGCGGCACGTTATCCGCAGCCTCCCGCGTAGCACACGAGGAGAAAATTGTCCTCTTTCGAATCCCCTTCATTCCACCGACGTCGTACCGTCGACGGCGACAGATTGCCATCTTTATTTCCATTATCGCGCTTTACTCACGTAGCCGGTGAAATCGTGAGTGAAATATCGTAACGCGCGCCGGGTGCTTTTTTAAATGCAGAAGGAGGTTCAGGCCGCGACGTACGCAAAAGAAAAAGAGAGAGGAGAAAGAAAAAAGCGTTCGTCTTCCTGCGAAATTAAAGCTCTCCGCGCGACGGTGCCGACGTCGAGAGACATCAAGAGATATTTCCCGACGAATCGGGAGAAATTTTCCCGCGCAGTGATCGAACGATCGTGGGAGAACTTACGATAAATTAAACGGAGAGATTATTTATTTTTTGTTTAGCACGTGTTTTTCGAAGGCGCGCTCGTCGTTTTTGCGGGAAAAATATTTTCGCCGGGAAATAACGGCGTAGGAATGCGACTCTCGCAGTGCGAGGAAATTCTCCCGTAGCGCTTCGCGCGGCAGCATCTAACTGTATATCTGTAAAAACGATATCCGAAGCAGCAGCAGCCGCCCGTCGGTCGGTACGAACAGCTGTCCACTCGATTTCACGCGGCTGGTATACGCAGCAAGCTTCTTCCACTCTCGCCCTCGAGAATTACTTATGGCCGAGGAATGTGGTGCGCCATAGCGCGACTCTCTCTCTTTCTCCCTCTCTTTTTCTTTCTGTTGAGGGCGAGAAATCCCTTTCGCGAAATGTCTCACAACCATGTGTTCACTATGTCCGTCTCCACCCCATGTACTATATCGCAACTATGGACCACCCGCGCGCGCGCGTGCGCACGTCGAAATAACGGAATAGTGGGCCAAAAGAAACACAGATAGTATATGACACCGCGCGCTCCATACGAGGGCAACCATTTGTCCGATGGAAAATTTACTTTGCGCTGCAATCCCGTTAAGCGTAAAAGCGAGCGACGCGGAGATTAAAAATATATAGACCGTAGCGTGTCTCACGTCCATTTTGCGCCATTACTCGATGCTACAACGTGGTAGCCCCGTGCCCTATATATCGTCAATCGCTAATTCTCGGTGACGAACCCGGCGAGGCTACCTCGATGTTTCGATCCCTTTAATAACGAATTGATTTTCCGACAACTCCGCCGCCAATTAAAATCTTGTTGCAACGTGCACTCCGATATATTCGGAATTTTTCCATAACGGGGGAAAATTCATTCCCCAATTAACTCGGGGTTTAATCTCAATTTATTTAGCAAATTACTGTTGCAGCGTGTAAACGTAAGCTGGGGATGATTGCCTCCCGTCGCAATTGCGGCGATGGTTTCCTTAATATTTGTTAGCTGCGAAGCCATATCACGGAGCTTTTATATCGGATCGAATAAATTCCTTTGCCGGTAAAGCTGGTCGGAGCCACACTATATGATTTCCCAAGGGCGCATCACACCCTGCAACATTCTGTGAAACGCCCGCGCGCGGGCAAATATGGATGTTTGCGCGTCACGATGGACAGCACAAACAAAAGACTTGAAAAAAAAAAACGAGGAGAGAAGAGGATGAGACTAGGGAGGAAAGCGGAGAGCGGTGTTCTCTCGATCCAATTGATCCGAACCTTTCCCGTACTTTCGCCGACGCGCGAAACATAATTACGAAAAGTCCGTGGGAATAATGCGACGGAGAATCCTCTGTTTCTACACGACACATATCCGACACATGGAATTTAAACGAAATCACCTTTAAAATTTAACGCAGCACGACACGATATTTACGCAAATTACGGCCCATATACGTCCGCGGTCAATCACTACAAAACAATCGATACGTCGATATATGCGGCGTGTACGCGGCATGTGCACGATATACTGGTATCGCGTACGTACATGCTACGTGTGTAATAATAATATGACATGTATCTCGCCGCGCCCGCCATTATTTCAGCAACAAAGTCGCGCCGTTACGGTTTTTAATCTACTCGCGCGCCCCGAAAGAAATGAGCCAGATGAACGTATGATGAAACGGCAAAATTCGCTTGAGTAAATCGCCCGCAGAAGTTATATAAATGGACGCAGGTGGTCGGGAGGAAGGAGACTATTAAGAAAAGAAAACGAATGCCGCGGCGGGATTACGAAATTGGCGAGAGTGCATCATATATACACACACACACAGCAAATACACAGCGGCGCCGCATATTATTACGCATCCCTTTTGTATTAATGAAAGCGCATGTCACGAGCGCCACAGATGCAGATTGCTCTGCTGCATTCGGCTGTATCGAAGTGCGGATGGACAAGAGAAAGAGAAAGAGAGAAGGAGAGAGACTCTTTCGGATTCGAGTGAGAGAAGACGAGCGTGGAACGGAAAGCGTGACGAGGACAACCGAGTTGCGAAGAAGAAGAAGAAGAAGGGCGGTGCAAAGGGAGGGAAGGAAATAAGGCGTGCGAGAGACGATGCGCGGATAACATCGCGCGAGAGGAAAGCGTCCGCCAGGTTGCGCTACATTAAGTATAATTATAGTGACAGCAAGAAGCGAGCACAGGTTGAGACTTATGATAATATGGTGCACTGTAGGGTTTGTGCGCGCGCACGATCTAGTCGGAGTATATGTAAATGCGCGTGCCTGAAACGCCAAGTACTCGCACGCCGCTGTAGAGTACTTGGCCCTTGCCGTGTTCTCTATGTGCGCGCGTCACAAGGGACCCTCACGTACATACATCTCTCGGACACTTCAACAATACTCGGCGTTTTCCTATCACGCGCGTTCGCTCTCGCTCTCCCTCTGTTCCTACCCTTTCGTCGTGTACTTTCGTGTCTTCTCTAACAAGATCGGTAACGCGCATTTTCTCAGTTCTGTATTTTTCCACGTTTCCCCGCCGATTCTTTCCCACGTGGCTCTGCTCTATTGTACCGCCAGTCTCCGATCTATCTCTCTTCTGCTCTCTTTTTTGCTGTCCCTTCGTGTTTACTTCCGCTTGTCGCGCGTACGCGAGTATCGTAAATACACGGTAACACGTTACGTACCTGTCACGCACTGATACATTAAGCGCTGGACAAATACCTGCTGCGTGATATCGACGCTCACTCGCCGCACGATCCGGCGGCGATCCGTACGGCCGTAAAACGACTTCGAGTGCGTGTTAAGGACACTAAAAAGCCGTCTTTTTGGAGAGGACAGCGAGAAAGAATTGATTGCGCGCGACTGCCGCTGATGGCGATCGATGCTCCCTCGTTAACGTAAGATTTGTTGCCGACACTGTGCAGCACCGTGCGCCCCTCTTGTTCGCACGTTTTTCAGGCAACGCGCGATTGCGCGGATCGCAAGGAGCGTGTAAGGATATCGTGAGGATCAAGCCTTGCCGAGGATTTTCTACCACGGGAACTCGGCTCGCTCATAAAAGCTCACTTACTACAGTGTTTCACTTCTAAATCCGCAAAATGCTCTTCGGTAGCACGTTATTTGTGTGTCTCGCGATTCAAAGTAAGAATTTTAGAGCAAAGAAATAATGATTCGCGTTAAAATATAGTAGAATGACACGGTAAAGCAAAATTATGTGTGAGACTGTACGGAAAAGTTTGTTTTAAAGTTTGTTTGTACAACCAAAATTTATTTTCCTGTAATTTAGCTATGCCGAGCTATACGATATTTTAATAGTTGAAAAGTCGAAATCGATTTTAGCTTGTCGTGAAATGATCAATACTCGATATCGGTAACAAATTATTTATATTTCGTAAAATATTACCTTGAATAATTTGATTTTGGTCATGGAAAAATAAACAAATGTCGAATAAATGCCAAGTGTTTAAAATAAACCAACGAGTTTGTCTACCGATATATTTAGTGCGTAGTAACCGCATCTCCTCGTTAGTTTAAAAATGAACGACTACCGGGGGAAGTTTGGCAACCCATAAATTAAAAAAAAAAAAGAATTTAAAACGCTGCAAAAATATAGGGTAACTCACCCCAAACATATGACTTTTAACGTTGCGGCCATAAAAAAACAGATCCACTGCAAAAAAAACAAGCAACCCGTGTGTACAAAATACATTTTTTTATCTTCTACACAAATCCTCGTCGGAAAATAAAGTGGAAATATAGCCGAAATGTTAAGCAAGAAATTTTGCGTTTTGCATTGCATTTGAATTGCCAAACGTAAATTCTTTCTCTCAGCTGAAATTGCTTTATACATAGACAAGCAACCAAATGTGTCATCATATTTCCCGAGTACGAGCCAAAAGCCCGTGGGCTATTAACAGGGCAATACCTCAACACAATTGAGAGAACCTAATTTAACCCATTTTAAACAAATAAGACGGCCGTCATGACGCGGAACGTAACGACAGCGGGCGATCTAATCGACGACGAACGACGAACGGATCGTCGTCGGTAATCCTCGACGCGAGAAACGGTCGCTCGCGACGCTTGAAAGTCGCGTTATCTATATAAAGTCTCGGGCGGGCTTCCTAAGGGACGGAAAGGGTTCGCCTACGGAATTGATGGGCGATCCTCGCGCCGACGAACCGGGACTCAAGTTGATGGACCGAGCGACGATAAGGTTACAGAAGGGTGAGTCGGAGACGGTCGGACGGAATACAAATTTTCCCCCCTGATGACGGATGTCGAGGAGTTTCCACTTCGTTATTCACTCTAGCGGATCCTTCTTGCTATCGGCCCGTGTCTCGGGCAACGTCGTTAAGGCGCTCGACTCTCTCGTCATCCGCTAACCGCGTGTGCGCGTGAGCGAGCGAAAATTCATACGCAAAATTCGCCCCGTTCTTTTCCCCGACGGGGACGATCGATGGCGGATTTGCGAAAATGACGAAATCATAAATCAACACGCGCCGCGGGTGATCCGCTGATGACACGCCGGAGGACGCGACGACATCGAGAGATGTCCTCGCTATATCCGCGGCAGATAAACGTCGAATACTGAAAGTACTTTACCCATCGGTAGACTCGAAGACGATAACGCGCCGTGAACGAACAGATTTTACGGGCGAGCAGCGGAGATGCTCGTAAATCATTATCGAGATTTGATGTTCCGCCTCGCAGCCCCTTCGGATTTAATTCTTAATACGCTGAAGGGAACACGTGGGGGTCTTTTTATCTGGGGATTATCAAAGCTGTAGGAAAATATAAACCAAAGTCGTGCTGTGAGTTGGCGTCGCGTGTTAATAAGGAATCGTATTAAAAATCCTCTCTTCTTTCCAAAAACAATGACAGGGCAAATCCCTGCAAATCCGAGTGTGTTATTTTTTTTCAACGCATAATCCGGCTGAATTTCTTTTTACATGTCTCTCGCGGCTTTAAATCGCAGTAGTCATTCAACGTGCTTGAGAGACGTATAAATTATAATTTACCACGTCCAAGCGTGTTGAATGACGTGACTTAGCGCGGCAAGAAACATGCGAAAAGAGATTCACCCGAAATAACACTTGGATTTGCAGTACGCAGTGTGATATCGCATTACGCGGTATGATGAAACGCTATTCTCAGCACACGAGTGGAATCACCTTCTCTTTACTGCACTTTATGAAATTTTACACGGAAGTTCGTATCATTTTCCTTTTCATAGCGACATGGTGAAGTGTCTCTAAGACGCGCGATGTGGATCTGTCTCGCGGCGTGCACGCGACGACGACGACGACGACGACGATGACGACGATGGTAGTGGGGCGTATTCATATCGCGCATTGTTTCGCATCGAATTGATTAGCGATATCAAACTTCGCTGGACGATGAATCCCAATTGCGGCAGACATCAAGCCACAATGCAACTTAATGAAGATGTACGGATAGTACGAGGAAACCACAGTGCACACGGTGGATACGCATATATTCAGCAATATCGGCATTTCGTTGAACACAATATCGCACGTCCGCAAATTATGGATAGTTAGAATAGAATGTTCCAATCGAAAGATGATTCAATTGACATCTATACGTTGTAACAAATCTTTCGAGTAATTCGCGGCGGTTTAATGGCGTATTGCAAATAACGCCCGACAATGCGAAGGACCTGTCTCTCTCTCTCTCTCTCTCTCTCTCTCTGCTTCCGTTTTTGTTATATTTTTTCTATATTAATACAAAGAATTGCTCGCTCGCACAATATACGCCGCAAACGGCACGTAACGAGATAATTTGTCCGCGAAATTCTTCCCTCCCCCCGAGATAACGCTGTATCCGCGTTAATTACACTTTTCATACATTTATCCCGTATCGCGCGATAGCGTGAAGTAATCCCGGCTTTTCGAGCTGAGGCTTTAATTAACCCGTTTAACCGCGGGACGAATTAATGGGGACTGATGTGACGATAGCCGTGCCGGTATCGTTGCGTTTCCTTACCCGCGACCTCCCATGTGTCTTTGCGAGTGGCCCCGTTGCAGCGTCAATGTAATTATATTACACCTTAACAAATGTAGCTAAGCGAATCGTTTTCACTTAGTGTTAAAGGAGAAGCGCGGCGTTTACAAGGCAATTAAGGTATCAAGTGTATTTTATAGAAGCAGAGGTCGTTAGTATTATTTACGGCCGCTACTTTTCTCCCATTAATTGCGAAGAAAAGAACGTACGTAAATTACATTAGCGAGTCGTACGTACGTAAGTATGTACGCTGCTCTACGTACGGAGCCGTAGAGCAGCGGGACGTCCAATAATCCACGACTGGTTTCGCGCGATGCTCAAGGGTTCCGACACAATTTACGAGCAAGATATTGAAACGAGGGGGAAAGAAGTCGGCATCTCCTCCTGTGGAGCCCACGGAGCAATAAAACAGGCCCTTTTTTCGTTCGCTTTTATTAGCTGAGACCGCGTATTGTCGGATGAGGTGCTCGGAGACGCGGAGAGTTAAACATATCAGAATCAACGACGAACCTTACTCTCTCGAGAACCATCACAGTAAATCGTATAACATCACGAAGTACATTTCAAGATATCTCTCCAAGTAAGAAGCGTTATATAGTTTAGTGAATATTTATATTCATGATTATATTGACTTGCGTTGTGTGAAATAATTTCGGATTCTTCAGGTAAAATGCAAATGATTAGGTTTTTGTGTCGTTATTACTCGAGGAGTGTAAAAGGGTGGCAGAAGATTGTAGATTAAAATGGCGCGCACACTGTTTCGGTTAATGAAAGTTACGTTTCATTAAGTGCAATCGTTTCAAGCGAGCGAAATTATTTATTACACGACACAACAGCACATAATCACGTAATTTTTATATCATACGAGTGAGATGCGCGAGGCAATATATCGCGAGCGCAGAAGACAGACAATCCCGAAAGGTGAAATGATCAGGACGTACGAACACTTTCGTATCCATCCGTTTTCCCGTGACAGCGACGGCGGCGGGAAAAAGCGTAACGGCTCCCGGGAAGCTGTTTCATTATTTGCAGGACGTAAGTTCGCCGTCAAAAGCACGGTATCTACGTTTAAAAGTTTTAGAACTTTCGACAGCGCGTATTTATACGGGACGTGCATGAAGTTATTATTGATCGGCAAAAACTGAAAAAAAGAGGGACGAAAAAACATAACGGGGCGTCATCAAAACGCCGCTCTGTGCGGCGTGCATCACCTTCGTACAACATTAAAGGTATTAATGCATGTATTCGCGTCCGCAACGAGCGTCCCGCAGCGGTATTTGCACGGCATCGGGGCAATAAAGAGCATCTCATCAAATATGGAGAGAGTTGTACGATATCCGAAAGTTCGGTCCTGGGCGGGATATTTTACAAATTCCCGCAACTTTCCGTGATCTAATGGAACCTAAGCCATATTGAATGCGCGCCATAGCTGGGCTCCATTATCCTAAACGCGCGCTCTTACATAATTTGCCTCGTGCTGGAAACCACGATGTGTTAGGCGAGAACTTGATCGCGTCGCGCGCGTCGGACGTGGACCGAACGTGTGAGCTAATTCAACGCTCATTGCGACTGAATATCGGCTGAATACGTCTCATAAATTATTTTCTTCTTGCGCGCAGTACCGAGAAACTAATTCAGCATCTCTTAGTGGTTGAAGCCGCGAAGACGTGACTTGAGGCGAAATTGAGCCGCGGCGGTTGATTCGGCGTGAAATCGCGCGCTCGCAGGCTCGTGCGCGTAGAGGATTAATAATGAAAATCCTATCGACCTCGCCTAATCAAATGACGCTTTTTAATGCTCCGTCGATTTTGCGCACGCTCGCGAAAAAACGCGCGGCACCCTTTGCGAATTTATAGCGGCGTTGATGTAAATGCCGCGTATTTCAGGTCGATGGAAAACTGCATAGAATGTCGAACAAAATTGCGGAAACAATATATTCGACGAGCGACTGGATGAATAAATGGCCGTGACTATCGATTTTCACGGATCGATAGGTAGCCACGGTTTCGTTTGCCTTCAACCCTCGGGGGCCGGAGTCCTCTCCCGTCCGTCACCGCCTATTGGACCCAAATATCGTTTATTGCTTTCGGCCTAAAAACAATGCCTTTACGCAGTCGTCGTTCTGGACGCGACGAACGTATATACTCGTCGAAATTGCGATAGAAGCTACCGCGAATCGGTGCGGTCGTTAATCGATCGCCGGTAGTTTCATTACAATGTTGACACGATGTGGAACAACGACGAGTGTGGTCGCGCTCGGACGGGTGGAAAAAATAAAGGGAAAAGGGAGAAAAAAACGAGAAGGGGGAGCGCGAAAGATACTCGAAAAAAGCACGAAATGATCTCGTATTCGTAACATGACATTCTCGTCATCGAATCTTTTCACGTCAGCTTCACGTCGTGCAAAATCGCGCTACCGGAAATCTGACACGTAACAAAATCAACCATCGCGAATAGACACAGCAGATACAATCAGCTCTGCGTGCGAGCTATTATTTCCAACAATTCATAAGGTTTCTCAAGTTTCGCGACAGGGCCCGCAGACACATTTTATTGTTGATATACTCGAAACAATATAATCTTATCCTCAGTAGAACCTTTTTATATATGGACTCAGAAAGATTTTCTTAAAAAGAGGAAATTGTTCTGAGCACAACATTACTTCTCTTCATTAGAAGGCTAATACATTTTCGATAAAAGTTTATAATCTGGTATTACAAAAAACAACAAAAGCAATTAGAGTTCTATCGCGTTAGAACACTTTCCTACACTTTCCTCTAGAAAAAATTTTTTTGAAGTCGTAACATAAGAGGATTTCGCTAAGAAAGATTACACTTTTTCGTGCGGATGTATAAACAATAAATTCAGAGATATTCGCGTAGAATTAACTTTTTATTCCAAATATCATCGAATGTCGGAATTCGCAGGATATGGTAGAATATTTCTGCCGTGAAAACGTAGAAATCAATGCGATGCCGAAACCGGCGCCAGCGAGCCCCGAGGATCTGCATGGATTTGCCCCTCACGAAAGGAGTGAGATATCCTCGGAGACCGGGGGTAAATCCCAATAGGGAAACACTACGTTAGCCAGAGCTTTTTGTGCGTATCCGATAAGGGATGGCGACGGAAGAAGAGGTGAAAGACCGTCCCGGTAGGGGGAGCAAGAAGCAAATACATTCTTATTCACCGTGGGAGCGCGCATTCTTTCGGACGTGCACGTAAAGTACACACAACGTGGAGTCGTTGATGCGGTTTTCGTTGTATAAACTTACGGTTTGAATCACACCCGCGATATCGTCTCCTCCCGCCGACGCAAGAGGAGAACGTCAAAACTACGGTCTCTCCTTCGCTCGATACTTTATTAATACCCAAAATTGCTGTCTTGACTTTTGCAACCGTATTCTTGATGCGTATCTGAAGCATGCCTTTCTTTATTCCAAGTTCCGTTTTTTTCAAGCGAATGTCCTGCATAAATTTATCTCAGTTTGAGAATCAGAAAGGTGATTCTCGTACTCGAACACGCATCATGAATACGACTCTTGATGTGATTTGCACTATTAAAAGCCTAAAACTGATATGGCTGACTCACGACGACGTCGAAAATTGCGACTTGATGACATTATACTCGCGTCCAATTGGTATTAAAAAGTAATTCCCAATTATATCCACCGGAGTGGAAATGGCTTGTGTGGCAGAAGAGGCTGCGGACTATATTATAAGCCACGAATAGCTGTTAAACTGGCATAAACTGCGAAACATCACGAGGCCTGTGGCGCAGGACCATGTGGATAAAACACTTCGTTGTTTCGCGATAAATTCGGCATTATACAAATTGCACCCGACAATGCGTTGTGGAGCCATGGTTGTGCAGATAGAACATACCTGAACGAAAAAGTTAACAACAATAGAAGGCTTTTTTTGTTCGAGTTGTTGTGTTCTATCTGCATATCGCAGCTCCATAACGTATTGTCGGTCAACGCCTGTATAATGCTCGGGGTCGATCATGTAACGAGACGCGTGCGACGCGTTTATTTTAATAGCGACTTCTCTTAACGACCGTGTAAAGAATGAATTGAACGCGAACGCGTCACGTCCGATCGAACTTTCGGATCACTTTGGGACCGTCATGGAAATTGCACCAGCGAGATGCGTCGGAGACGAGGAGGATAATGGAGGATCTCCTCGAGGAGGAGGATAACCGAAGCAGATAGGTAGTCAGTGGACGTTTCTCGAGGCCGAAATGGAATAGAACAAGGTGAGGCAGAGAGAGAGAGAGAGAGAGAGAGAGAGAGAGAGAGAGAGAAAGAGAGACGAGCGGCCAAAGATGGAGTAGGACTCATGAACGGGGTGGGACGCTGGTACCGACTAGTCTCAGACTCCCCTGGGACGGTGAGAGACACGCTATTGGCTACTCCATTGCTCATCACAACGTACCGGAGCAAGCTTCCGAACAAAGCTTTCGAGCAATGCTTTTCTTATGGTCCCCTAATCTGGCTTAGAGAGAGCAGTGCGCCGCCCGCTCTCTCGCTCTTTATCTCACCCTCTCCTACCTACTTCCGCCGGTCCAATTTACGTTAGTAAAAGCCCCGTCATTCCAAGACGAAGCGGTATCTCGAATAGCGCGCGGCGCAATTGCAGTCGTCACGATGCGACCGTGGCTACGTGCGTTTATGATCAGCATTGTATGTGGAGGTCAGTGGAAGCGGAAAGCGGCTCGCGTCGAGGAATCAACGCTCGGCGGAACAAGAGAGGCGTATACAAGCGCGTAATGCTCTAATTGGAAAATATCGGGGACGAGGAACGACAACTTGCCGCTTCATCGCGCTTGAACGATGGCGATTGTTCGGAGTCGCTCGGTCAGAAAGAACGCGATGCGGACGAGCGTCACGCGAGAGCGGCGAAAAATTTGGACGAGCCGATCCCGCGTATCGCAAGCGGCGGGTTTGCCTATGGGGTTAAAGGTAGTCACGCTTATAACGGAACGTGTCTCTCGTTCCGCAAGAAACGTGCGTCCACGCGCGAAAAATATATCTCCTTTATCATTAATTAGACGTTCTCGCGTGAGTGTTTTCGCTGCCGTAATTGCCACTTGGCCATTGAAAGTGAGAGACGTACTTTTTCGAACAATACGTATCTCCCCAATGCAATCGGACCTTTTCATCGCATTGTTAACATTAGCATTTGCCATTGTTGCGCGCTATTCTGAACGAAACAAAGTTCCGCTTCTAGTTAATTAAACGTCGATGACTTGAGTCTATTTTAATTCGCATCCTTGTTACCAAGGTGCAACAACTTTCGTTAATAATAAAATGAAAGTCTTTTTGAGTCGCGAGTTACATGTAACACAGTTTCATGGAATATTAACGAGATCCTTTGTGAAGATGCTTTTGCGACAGGAATTAACAATAGACACATTGTGCAGGCGTTGAAAACATTTGCATCCAGCTCGCGAAAATATATTTTAATTTTAATAATGATCTGCGTCTGTGTGCGTGTGTGCGCGCACATATCGGCGCACATATTGATCTTGCGTGCGACGACAAGCGCGTAATCATAAAAGTTGACGAGCGAATTTCCAATTACAGCTATCATTCTCTTCACTCGCGTCGCGGGAACATTTTTGCGAAAATTTCAAGCGAGCGTTTCCTGTTTTATTTTTTCTTCATTTTCGCCCTCGCCAGCCGTCGACGGCCCGGAACGCTAATTCGCGGAACGCCGAACAGCGGCTGACAAGTCGCCAATTTCCCCGGGAAGGTACGTATTTTATCGGCGAACACGTGTCGACGCGTTGTTACACGCGGGAGCTCATGCAGCTGCACAACTACGCACTCCCCTCCCCTCCTCTCCCGTGTCATTCGTAATCCACGGGATAATTTTAATTAACCGACGGTTGAAATCTCTCGCTGCGCGCGCACGAACAGATCTGATAAACCCGTTCGAAGGAAGAGACATAAAAGGCAGGGAGCGCGCGCAGGGCACACAGGGGGGTCATCATCGAGATTTCTCTCTGTCATCCATCCTCGCGACGTCCTTTCAACGCGCACCCTGCGGCGTCGATGTGCGCGCGATCGCAACGATTGTCGCCGCGCACGGCTGCGAGAATACAACGCGACAATCGTTGCCGACGACACGTTAAACCATCATCCGAGTACGCGCGACTCCCGTCGGCCTTTGTCGCGTGCGCGCGACCTCAATTATACGTGTCGCACGTGTATATTAAACACGAAGGCCGGTAACGAGGTAGGCGTGCGCGACTATTGCCAAAACTCAGGCGAGAGAGCGAGAAAGAGAGAGAAGGTCGGTCAGCGTTTCCGCCCATTCGTTCATCCAACAAGAACAGGCGAGAAGGCAGAGCGAGAGAAAGAGCGAAAATGAGAGAGAAAGCACCAACGGGGAAAAATAGTTTACCTTTTTCAACCCCGACCGTCGTCTATTTTTTCCAGGTTTTGCTCCCTTTCATCACCCGCACGGGGAAATAGACGGAGCGCGCGTCGAAGAGAGGAAAGAGAAAGAGAGAAAGAGAGAGAGGAGCTCACGGTATCCGTCTGTTTCACTTGAAAAAGGCACTTTCCGCGGCAGCACAATAACCAGGACTGGTTAGGTACGTGCCTGAAATAAAACGGGACGTTCGTTCTTAAATCTCCTCTCGCGCTGGAGCGCGCGCGATCGCCATGTTTGGATAACGAATACGATGGACCATAACGCGCCGGAATCCCACTGCGAATTGGATACGTCGTTGTTTTTTCAGAGAGGCTTTTCCTCACGGTAAAACGCGCGCCGATCATACTCGCCGGTTCGGAAAGGTAGTCCCGGATAACTCCCATCCGCGTGGCGAAACGTGATTAAAATAGGTGAGTACACGCTGCGTTTCGCGTTCTCGGATGTGGCAATTGTTTGTCGCGTAATCTCCCGACCGTGTGATCTCTGGTCCCTTTCACATCAACGGCGTTCTTAGGGCCAATTTCACAATCTCCGGTTAACTTAGCCAGCTGGTTGAATGTGTATAATAATAATAAATTTAAAAATCGGCCTGTGGTATCACGTTGCGAGCAGCACTGTGCTTTATCTCCGCTGGTAAATTTCACAACAATACAACGAAAATTTGCGAAAACTGGCGGAATTCATAAAATAATCCGGTCAAACATTAGCGCGTTCCTCGGGCGAAATTTAATTTTAATGAGAACACAAAATTAATATATTATATCATGCATATAAAAACACGTGTGTATGCATATGTACGTAAGGCCTGCCAATGCGAGAGGGAAGGCAGAAACTCGGCAATTAGAAAGAAACGGCGCGGACTACCATAAATTTCAATAACGATTCGAGCAACGTGCCGAGCAATGATGCGCGCCCCGCGCAATGACAGATTTTAACACAATAACGCAGTACCCCGCGGGAATCGAGTCGCTAACAAATTGGCTGGTACCTCGGAATTATGATTAATAGGTCGCATCCCTCGGGGAATTAAAATGAAACTTTACTTCGCGCTCATGTACACGGCATTATCATCCTTTATTGTCTGCGGCGGCGTAGCGAACGCATCGGAGGAGAATCACCCGTGTCGGGATCTTTGACAGGCGCAGCTCGTTCCATTAGAGAGACTCCTCGTAGATTGAATTAAATTGAATTCTACCCACGAGCGAATTAATTTCCAAGTGCGGCGTTAGAAGAATAGTAAAATAATTGGAGAGAAAGAAAAAGAGAGAGAGAGAGAGAGAGAGAGAGAGAGAGGAGAGGGAGAGAAGGAGAGCGAGAAACGTTCGCTCGATAAGGTTCACTCGTTAAATCCGTTACACGTTGGTAGCGAGGAGGCCGCGGATGTGCGCGGTGAGAGGTATAAGAAACCGCCTAACAAGAAGTGCATCCAATTTCAAGGCGTATTTAACGCGCCGTATATCATAGCGACGCGTCCGTCTGTGGTCGTCCGTGGACGTCTCGGATCCGCGGTTCTTATACATTTCGCGTGTTCAGCTGGGGCGTTTTCAATATCGAAGGAGCTGCGCCCATCGACACAAGGATATCCGGACGTAGTACGTACTGTTAATTCTGGTAAGGGTTATGGATCAAAAAATTTGCGGTGAAGAAAAAGTTACCGTACTTCGGCTCATACATGTACTTGCTTTATTCGTTGTACACGCATTAACAACTTATGATAAATTGACGTAGCAGATCCTCTCAAAGATGCTGCTTCAGCTGGTTGCAAACGTCATTTCCTTTCCGCCGCAACCTGGTGTAAAGCCGAATATATCCATACAGGAACCACGGCAAAAATAGCCATATCGTAACTTTTCCCTTGCCAGCTAATTAAACCTTTTTCTCGTACAATTCCCCGTCCAGATATTTTTATGTCGATGACACGCACAATGTGCGCACGGCGGAATCATTTATTCACTCCCGCAGACAGGGGTACGGCGAGAAAGGCGAGATAAGGCAGGCGGAAAGGAAGAAAGAAGGTTGAAGGGCGCGCAAACACGCTCTGTACGCGAGTCACGCGGGGATGGAGCGATTTTTTTCGATGATCCCTATAGGTAATTTAGTGCATCGCGCACGGCAGAAATGGTGCTCTTTGCCAGTCTCCCATGAGAACAACATTTCATTCCGTCGACGCGATTTCCCACCTCGGGACGAGCGCGCTGCTCTCTCGCGCGGTCACGGGGAGACTTCCCCAGCCATCGATATATCGGCTCGACGGCGATGACGTAATGCATGTTGCGTACCGTTGTCGCGGCGATTGCAATCCGACGCGGTTAGACACGCGTCTTTCGACGAGGATAAAATAAGCGTGTTTATTGGCGGAACGGCAATTGCCGGCAGGAGATGGCAGACGGGGTGTTAGGTTCATCGCCGTTGTCGTCGTCGACATCGTCGTCGTGGTGATTGCGCGACGCGAGTCTGATTGCTTTGGCGCGTTTAAACGGTGCGTCACGCATCGCGACAATCTGTGACGGCGTTACTTTGTCGATAATGAATGTCCCCATTCATCACGCGTCGTCGCGCACCGGACGGACGCGATACTTGTCCGCGGAAATACTGTCCGGGGTTGAATCATAATTTCCGATTTTTCGTGTCGCGTATTAATACGCGTAATTATAAAGGAATACGTTTCGCGCGAGTGAATTTTCACGTAAAATCAATCTCCATCAAACATTACTGTCGAATAATAGTTGATAAATTTTGCTTCATATATCAAATCTAATAACGTGATGCATATTAATTCATTTGTTAACACAAGGCGTTGAGATTTGTAAAATTAAATTATATCTTCCATTATGCGGGAAATCATTGCATTATTTCACGTTATATTATTTATGTATTGCATTATAATGACGCAGCGCGTGATTCTTGTGCATTCCATGTTGAACTTGCATAATGATCTTGCTAAAATGTTGCGTATCACATTCATTAATGAAAAGGTAAACACCGTTGGGAAACGCAGGTCGCATTTTATAAATCTCGAAGCTCACGGCTATGTCCCGGTAGTTTAATTAAGAACAACTTTCTCCGCGTGTACGTGACTTTTTCGCTACAGGCAAAATTACATCGCAAAAGTATCGCTCGCTAGCTCGCCAGCCAGAGAGCCAACCAGCCAGTCAGCCAACCAGCCAGGCAGCCGAGAAAGAAGCGCAGAGCTAGATAGAGTTGTACGTAAGGACACTCAGCCGGCAGGAACTCGGATTACAATGGCCGCCGTGAAAGAAGAACTCGAATGAAGATTATTTTCGCACGATGGACTCATACGATCGCGATAAAGGAGCGGCAAACGTGGACGGGGCGGCCGACGGGTAAGGTGAGTCGTTCAAAAGGTCGGGGTAGTTTCAGGAGTAGTACATAGTGTGTAATTCGTCCATCGTCCGTGTGTTCGCGCGCGCACGTGTGTCGCAGGCGATGTATACGATATATACTCGGCGTGTATGTGCTGTCGCGCGCGTACATTCCGTGCGGCTCGCATTACCGTGTACTCGCGTCCAAAAGGGGAAATGTTCTCTTCTCTCTT
>NW_022639586.1:321683-324050 GCF_010583005.1 Odontomachus brunneus | reverse complement strand
GTCTCCTGCAATTTTATTGCTGACGCGAGTACGGCATTTTTTTCTCTGCCTCTTTCTCCTTTTCCCTCTTACTTTCTTCGTCTTCGGCAGACACAATCCGTCATATTTTCCATTTATTATCGCCCATCTGGCGAAATCGCGATGCGGTAACTGTCAGTCCTCGGGGACGACAGGTTGATTGAGAGATTTAACAAGATCGCGAGGGAAAACGTGTAAGATGTAATTCGTCAGATAAGATCGTCGGAGATCGCTTGCTTTTTCCTCTTTTTCTTTTTCTTCTTTTGCACTACTATTTCGATACGTGTGCAGGGAAAAAGAGGAAGAGAGAGAGAGACAGAGAAAGAGGATCGATGTCTCTATTCGTCGAAGGAGGTCTCCTCCAATTCCCTTTCGCTCGATTTCCTGTGAAACCACCTGTACCGCACGATCACGCGAGCCGCAAGTGCACGTGCATCGACATTACCGTACGACCTTCCTCCTGCTCTTTTTTACGTGTCCTACTGACCGCGAATTTTATACGAAAATCCCATAATTCATACACGCGAGGCTCGCCTGACGCCGCCGTGGTGGATTCGCCGGGTCGCCATTAATCCTGAGCTGTCGTTTCGTGATAAATTAACCGCGCTCCACTCGCCTGTTGTAGACACTTATGCGCCGCGGGTAACAACACTTTTAGTCTCTCATTTGCATCCCTGGCGACCGGCGGAACTTTTTTCAAATCTAGACCTGACTTTTTTCACGTCGAAGTGTTTCGTCGATGTCGACGAGATATATCCCTCTCCCTCTCTCTCTCTCTCTCTCTCTCTCTCTCTCTCTCTCTCTCTCTCTCCTTGTTTCTCTCGCAGCAGAACACGTCGGAAGATTCCTTTCCCGAAGCGTCGCTGCATTTCGCCCCCTTCCGCAAAGGGAGCGGACGCCGGAGGATAGACGGGGCCGAGTCCGCGCGGACGATTTTCCCTTAAATACAGCCGGCAAGAATGGCGGTACTTCGGTAACGACCCAAGCTCTTCTTGCTTCCTACCGGTCGGGCGTCCGCCCTAAAGGATTCCTCGCGGAGACTGCGGCGTCGTCCGACGTTAAAAAGAAAGGGACGGAGGGTGAGTCGTTTCCTATCTGTTGGGGTTTACCCCGCTCTCTCTCTGGCGACCCCCAAGGAGCATACGGCGGTCTCTCCTTTCTTTCTGCCCCGTTCGCACCCTCCTCCCGCACTCCCGGTATCTCGGTCTCCCAGATTCTCGTCTCTCCGAATCTCTCCGTCGTCGCCGAAGAATCTCAGGGGGGTAGCCGCGCCACCCGGGGCGAAGCTTTGTCCTAAATGATAAACTTTACCCGCAGGTCTCCGTCGCGGAAAAGTTTTCCTGGTAAAACGTTCGCCAATAGGGAGAACATTTCGGAAGGTGAGTCCGGCTTGTTTCGCGCTGCGGCCTCTGTGCTCGTTATCGCGCTTCTGTTCTCGTTCCTCAGCTGCGTTCCTGGATGGATGCATCGCTCTCTCCACATTGTACGCCCGGTATTGTATCGCGAGAACACGCGAGAGCGCGTTCCTCATATTATCAGGCGGAATAAGTCGTCCCTTGAACGTCAATTAACCTGTCAGCGAGTTGCCGTTTACAGTGGAAGTAAACCGATCATTAGCCGTAATTGCGGCTATACCAAGTTCTCAAAGTCCTTCCGCGGAAAATCCCATTTCAAGGCAGTCGTGAGTCTTGACGGGGAGGGATTTTTAATCGGCGTTGAAACGGCAAGAAGCGAATGCCGGAAAGGCTGCGCCTTCGCCTGCGCGTGTACGGAGGATTTATGTATCGTTACCCTTTCTCCACTAGCGTACACGTCGTATTCGTGCTATTATTCATACACCTTTCTTCGCCCTGGTCGCCGAGTCGCGGACGAATAAAATCGCGACGAGAAGTAATTCGAGCGGTTGTGTTTTGACGGCTAGTTAACGATCAATTATCCCGTACGGTTGAAACTGCACATTCACGATTTTAATAACGCGGTGTGCATAGGGCGCATAGTACGATATCGGGGCACTAATAATCGATGAAGGAAGTGAGTATTAATACGCGCGTATCCACCCATCGCTTCGATTTTTCCATTGTTTGACAGCGCGTTCGAGTGTTCTCTCGGCGCAGTTATAAAAGCTTTTGACTCAACGTTCAATGATCAGCCCACGCGGAAAACTCAGTGATGGACAACTGGTGCGATTATACGTTAGCGCGGGCATGACATGGCAGCTTGAGGTGTTCGCGAAAACGCAAATACAAAAGACCGGTCTGATAGATTGATGAGTGCGCGTGCTCGTTAAATGCATAGCTTTCCGGAAGTGTGGATCATCGTCAAAAGAGGAAAAATTGCGCGCCCGTTCGC
>NW_022639586.1:302040-321673 GCF_010583005.1 Odontomachus brunneus | reverse complement strand
CAGCATGCGCGCATGCTTAATCATGTAATCTTCTGTCCTAATTCGCGGTAGCTCAGTATAAATAAACCATAATACTAATTACTCTGATTAAACCTAGCTATTAGTAACGCAGTAATATTAATGTGATGTAGAATATCCTAATGAGCGTAACGTGACATAATACGAGCGGCGATTGAACTTCGAGAGAGCGTCATAATTGATATTTATCTTATGAAACGAGCCACTGTCCAAAAAGAGACAAAAAGAGAGAGAGAGAGAGAGAGAGAGAGAGAGAGAGAGAGAGAGAGAGAGAGAGAGAGAGCCTCTTAACGTTGCAGCGTTACATGTCCACTTATAAGGCGCTACGAATCGAGCACTCGGGGGTTATTCGCGTGAGCGCAACGGAGAATTAGCGATTAACGATTAACCGGTCGCTTACGGGAATTACAAAGCAAACAATCGCGCGGTGAAGTCCCTAGACAATATGTATTTTCCGCGAGCGCAACGCGCATATTTTCTCTCCGGAGTTTAAGGTACACCGGCGCGCGCGAAGCCGTATCTTCCCGCTACGAGATTCGAGTCAGCTATTCGATAAAATGTGTGATTTTTGAAAGGAACTCTTATACATCGCGAAAATGTCCGACCAGATCCCGAGAGATATTCGTCGATGAACGGACGAACGCGGCGCTTTGAAGTGTATAACTCATCGCCGTGTTTTTCACGAGACCTCCTACTTACCGTCTCATCGAAAGAACAACGACCGCATAATTATCTTACAAGTTCTACAGTTTATATTGCGTTATCGAGCATGGGGCCGGGAACTAACAGCGTCGGAGACATATTTAAGTCTTCCAGAGACACACGTTCTTATTCATCGCAAAAGACAGACAACGCGATTGTCCCGTGGAGAGAGACCAATTTTAATTCGCGGGTCGAAATGAAAGGAAAATAGATTTCCTGGATCCCCCCATGTACAGCGCCGCGTCGCGCCTAGGGACTACGTATATATATACACAACACCCGTATATATAGAAAGGTATTTATGAGGAAGTATATTTCTCGCGCTGTACGTAGCACGACGAAGCGCTTCTAATTTGCTCGTGCTCGGCCTTTAGCGGGCACCGTGAACGAAATAAAAAAAGGGCGACGCGGGGCAGACCAAATTAGCTCAGGTGTGCTCTGAGTAGGCGTAAATTGCTCAACGCACATCCACCTGCACTTCGTGCACATAAGAGGCCGGCAAGCGCGGTCAGACGGAGAGGGAGAGGGGGACGAAGGGGTTAAACATACACACGCGTAAGCACGTGTTACGTATACGCGCATCACGTGCGCGAACGTGTTAGGATACTCTTTAAACTTCTCTCGTCGCTCGCGGTGCAGAGAGAGAGAGAGAGAAAGAGCGAATCAATATGGGCGCGGATAGTATGCGCGTTACAACGCAACGGACGTCGCGAGCTAGCGCGCATAAAATTTATACACGCGCGCTCCCTCTCGTCTATTTTTCCGATTTTTTTTCAGGTCAACTTTTTGTTGCGTTTTCTCTTTCTTCTCTTTTTTTTTTCGTTTTCAAGCGGACGCACACGCGCCGCGCGGCGTTTACCGGCGCGCCATCCATCGCTCGATGTAGAGAGCGCTGCGAAGACCATTCTGCCTCACCGCAACGTTCCGCCCTAAATGGATAGCGCGCAAACTGCGCCCGAAATTGGATCGTGGTTCCGGACAAATATTAACACAACGCGCGCGCGGCTCATCAGGGTCTCGTCGACGGTCTCATCGTGGTTCTCGCGAATCTTTACGAAGACGCGCGTTCGCTCGTCTTTCTTTCCGACGAGGTTTTAACGACTTGAATCTTTTTTCTGGGATGCGTCAATGCGCTCGTGCAACGTGACACATGTCATTCGCTGTGACTTACGTGGAGTGCCATCTCCATGTGTGTCCTTCGCATCATTTTGCTCATATCCGCGTGACGATCGTGAGTCACTCAACCACTGTATGAGACGACGATTTAGGGATGTGTATCCGATTGGTCTCGTTAATATCGCGGTGTTAGATAGTAGCTGCAACGATATTTGTTAATCTACTTCGCTCAGCGAGATCGTGACACTGATGCGCGCCGCAGATCCGACGTTTACGCGCCAAAATTCTGTCTGTTTAGCGCGCACGATACATCTATTATCCGGACGGTGCGACTCCAAATTGATCTTTACCGGTGTATTATTATCCTCTAATTAAAGTGCCAGAATTTCACCTTCGTCTCACACCGGTATCCGCCGGCGATTCGAAAATGGACGGTTCAGCCGGTGCTTGAAATCAATCGCGTGGAAAGACTGGAATTAACATAACTGAATTTCATTGGATTAAAATCCCTTATTAGACTAGCGGGCACTGATATATGCATCTCTTATGCAAATTTGCGAAATGCTACAGGACGCGAAAAAATATTCAATCATAGAGGCAGCGAGATCGTGGCGGAAAAAGCGGAGAAAAAGGATGTGTGTGCGCGCGCGCGCAAGCGGCTCTTTGATTACGCGTCGAGGTCTGGTTATTCCGTCTGGATTGCATGTCCATTGCTTATAAGCAAGTTGCCCCTCCGGCGGCAGCTTTGACGAGGAGCACGGCGGTTTGTGCAGGCTTCAAACGAAAAATTATATGAATTAATTGAATCGGGTTTAATTGGAATAAAGTGGGCAGTAGTACGCGTTTCCATTTGTATGTGTATATATACGTGCACATGCATGTGTATCTATACATATGCATATGTATGTATAAATGTACTTACGCATAATGCATGCCGCGACTTTACAAAAGTATTTAACTGCCGAGGCATGGAATGTAATAAAACAAGGGCGGAAGGGATTTAACTGCAGAAAACTTGCCGCCGAGCTCGAAGTATTGAACCAATTATCGGATTATTTCTAATTACGCAGTTTCCACGCGGAAATAATATATAAAACATACTTAAACCATTACCAACGTCGTAGCTTTCGGGCAGTTTTAGCGTGCATGTTGAGCACCGCTTTTAAACAAACAAATGAATACGCGAAATATTCAAGTTAATAGTTAACATTGCGGACATTGCAATCAAATTTAATTGCGCGTTGAAATTCGATACACTTTGATGCGTAGATTTTTTCCTTCTCTATCATTTATATAAGTGATAACAGTATGTGCGCGCGTATAACTGGATAATTGAGTTGACTCAATTAGAAAGAAATAAAGAAAAAATTTGTCGTGTTTCTAATATATAAAAAATTACCTGGATTCATCCAAGCGCAAATTGCGATGCGCAAATTAGAAATAACTCGCATTCTGTTCGTTAACAATTGTACACACGAAAACAATAAAAAACCGCGAGTTCCCAATCGCGAGTTTTGGCCAAATATCGAAGGCGAGTAGCCTGCGGGAAGCGAATAGAGAGAAAGAGAGAGGAGGGGAGAGAGAGAGAAAGAGTGATAGATCGAGTACAAGAAAAAAATTCCAGAGTAATTGAAACGGATACGCGCGAAGGAAGTGTACGCATGTTGCATATTATGAAGCAAAACGATTGAAAAACATGTTAAATAAATTATTACGCGTTAATGTGCCACACTCTGAACACAAGCGATATAATATAAAAGCTGTACTCAATGAGATTATTGGACTTTAATTGCAGTCTGATTTATGCAGCACATTCATTGCTTTTGCAGATATATGTGTATATGTGTGTGCGTGTGTACACGTGTTCCACTAACGATAACTTCGAATATCAAGCGGTGCAGTGAGTTTTACCAAGATTTAACAGGATTAAAAAGTCGACTGATTAATTTAATCTGAGTCGATTGATTTATAACGAACATGCCATTCATCGCACGGCCTGAAACAATTAATGCGAACACGCCGCGCTTGTAATGCAATTTGGCCTGATAATTGCAGCTATTTACGAAAAAAGACGAAAACTTATCACGAGCCGTATTTCGGGAACATACGCGCGCTTCAAATGAATCGCCAGTCATTCCCGGATTTTCAATTCGCGGAGCAGGCGTATAAGAGGGATTTAACGAACAGAATGCGAGTTATTTCTAATTTGCGAATCGCAATTTGCGCTTGGATGAGTCCGGGTAATTTCTTATATATTAGAAGCACGACAAATTTTTTCTTTATTTCTTTCTAATTGAGTCAACTCAATTATCCAGTTATACGCGCGCACGTACTGTTATCACTTATATAAATGATAGAGAAGGAAAAAATCTACGCATCAAAGTGTATCGAATTTCAACGCGCAATTAAATTTGATTGTGTCCGCAATGTTCACAACATCAAATAAGAGCACGTGAAGCAACGCGGGAAGCACAGTTCGCGCAAATAACATTAATTATTGCGCAACAATGCTACGCGATGCCATTTATAATAATTAAGTTTAAAATAAACAGATATATACACGATACTTAAACACGAATAAATTGGATTTAATACTTCATGGGTTTTGCGCTATCACGTTCATCTGTTCCAATAAATGATTAAATTCGCGAAATTAATAAATGCTCGTAATTAACAAATGTGCATAATATAACCACACGGAGAAAAAGAAAGTCGTAATATATGAACACTTACAAAATATTGCTGCATTAGCTACTTTTTTTTGCTGCAGGAACAAATTCTTACAACAGCAACATGTTCCAGCAACTTGGTATTACGTTGATCTTACAGCAAGAAAATTTGCTGTTGCGGCGAAAAAAGTTGCTAATGCAGTAATATTTCTTAGGTGTCCATATATTACAACTATTTTAGCTGCGGCAAACAACTTTTTCTTCCGTACATCTATTCGCGCATTTATCCATTCTCTAACTGTTCCGAAATCGATCTTTCCTTAACGATAACACCAAGACAATTGTTGTACATAATTGTTGTTCCAGAGCGAGCAACTGGAAGGAACTCTTTTCACTAATTGAGCTTTAAAGACGCGAACGGATAAAAAGAGTTCAGCCAAGAGTTTAGGGTTCGTCATTCGATATATTCGCTGAGGAAGAATTTAGCTCAGTTTGTTCAAAGCGTCTACCGTAGACGAAAGAAAACGCGGTGACTCGAGAGTGCATTCCGTATACTGAAAGGCATGTAAGCGTATACGTATCACAGACACAGAACGGAGAAATGATGAACAGAGCGCCACTCTGATGGAAGGGACGGTCTGCGTCTCGAGGGCGGTTTTGGTTCTCCTTGATCACAGCAACACGTCCTTCACTTATGAGCACATAGCCGTCCGATGGTAGCTTTGAATTTCGCAGAAAGCGGTCCACGGTCCAAGCTTTAATTGAATCGGCCGAAATTAATTTCAGCTGTCGCGCCCTCGGAAACTCAGAAGGTGGGCGAGGATGAACGGGAAGCGAGAGCTTCCGGCCCTACTAAACTCCCGAACGCGCAAATTGCTCAGAGGGGTGGATGTCGCCGGCTCTTAAACTTCTCAACGCCTCTCAGAAGAAACTGATTCGTACATGATGCGGGCACAGATTTGTATTTAGTCGCGTGTAAACTTGCCGATTGTTACGCGAGATGATAAAAGTTGAAGTGTTCGCGCTTCTCAAATCGCTGTTCAAATTCCGCGAATTTTCTGATGTCGCTTAACTCTATATCAGAAAAGAATATTAAAGATATCTTTCTCGAAGAGAGAATTACATGCAAATTAAATATAAACTAAATCGTGACAGAAGCGGAGTAATTATTTTCTAATTTCTTTCTTACGAAGAGAGACGCTTTCTTTCTTATCAGAAGAAATTCAAATGATGAAAGCGCGAGTGCTACGGTAGAAATCGCTCTCTCATCTCCCTCCATCGATAATCGATTCGGGCTTGCGACAGTAATTTACTCTCTCCTGAATGTTTTCTTTTTTATCCCTTTTTCGTCCATCCACGTCGTCGTTCTGCGTGTTATCAACGATAGCGTCGAAGCTCAAAATTCCATCTAAGGATATTTACCGCGCGTCTCAAAGTGCGAGACAGATTTACTAATTAAATTGCCAATTATCGCGTTACATGTGCTGATGTGGGTAGTGCGCTTACCGGCGGTATTATCGAGCCAAAGAAATTACATATCTCGTACAGTAAATATTCACGCGATTTGAATATCCCTGATAATTATCGCGTTACGAGTAGTAGTAAAACAATATAAACAAATAACGAGGAGGAGGCTATAATTTCACGTTCCTGTAAAAATAGAGAGAAAAACGTGGCTTCATAAAAAGAAAAAGAAAGATGATAAAAACGAGACGATTCTTCTTTTTTTCTCTTATCAAGGAAAGACCGACACATCGAACGTGCATCCGGACGAATCGCGACGTAAACAGGAATTAGCCATCGGAAATTTTGGAACGCGTCAACGAACGCCACGAGATAAACGAAAACTGGGTTTATCTCATGACCGATGCGCGATGTATAAAATAAAATAGGTGATTTATCAGGAAGTCACATAACGCGATTTATCCCAAAGGACATCTGATGCGATGCGGCGTAGCTATAACGGGCGATTTCAGTAACGGGGTCACAGTGACAATTCCCGCGTGACCGCGATGAAGCTCGGACGAGAAGAACGGTTCGTTTCGACACACCGGAAGTTGTCGATGGGCGCGAATCGATTCGCCCTCTCGTTCATCCTCATGTGCGATCGTGGCAGCCGCCGTGTCCTACGTCCAACACGCGTACGGGAGAGAGATTATGGTACAAAAGGATTTCCCGCATTTACGTGGCACGAATGCAAATCCTCGCTACGTGACGAGAGAGAGAGAGAGAGAGAGAGAAAGAGAGAGAGAGAGAGAGAGAGAGAGAGAGAGAGAGAGAGAGAGAGAGAAGGAGAAGGAGAGATAGAAGGTGTATTTGTTTGTATGTGTGAGAGTTTGCTACATTTTTTCTCCAATGTGCGTGCGCGTCCGCATGTGTGTGCAAAACTTCCGATTGTGTTACGAGAACCGATCGCGATGTAGAGAACCTCGTCCAGAGATGGTACGATTCAAAAAGGTCCTCCAATGGTCGCAACATCGACCACGTACAATGAGATACGAGGCGATCCTTCCCACACGGCAATGTATTTCGAATCACACGTGAGTAATTGGCACGTGAATACTCCGACCGTTTGTGGGAAAAAAATACGATTATGGGTGTAGCGATATTGGGACATTCACGTGTCCAATAAATATCGGATCCACGAAGGGGAAGCCAACGCGCAACACTGTGATTCAATGACTCGGTCTATCGGTCTATCGGGCAGATATTTAACGTTGCGGAATAGCATTTGCCGGGGACGCGAGGGAATAAGAATAATGAGGAAATGAGCGTCGCGGGCGTACTGTGCGTGCTCGCACGTAGGTAAACTCAAGTTTTATCGCCGCAAGACCGGAAATGCTGGTTTGCTCAGCTGGCCGCCGGTATTGATTTCAAACACTTGCAAGCGCACGCCCGCACGACAAGACGAACGAATGGATCCAGCGATATCAACGTTTTATGGTGTCGCATTCGCGATGTATACATGTAGTCCGACACAAGATAGATGAGAGATCTCGCGCTACCTCGATCAGGCAGCTAACGCCAGTTTACAGAGCAATGAAACGCAGCAATAAAAGAACGTACACGATATAGCATGAATCCACGGTGCGGTCTCTTTTAATGGATATTGAAATCTACTTATCGCAGAGAGAGGGAACGGTTTTGTGAAGAAGTTGAGATCTTCAATCACATTTCCAATGTAAACAACTGAAACTCAAAGCCTTAATTGAAATCTCACGAATGCAAATAGACAAGAATAGACTGCAAATAGATGAGAGAGCATGATTTTTGGAAAATTTCTCGTAGATGTTAATTTAACGAATCTCAGGCCCGTATTAATAGTCGTTAATTGAAAATTATCTCAAGTGAAAGAAACTTACAGGAATCCATCTGCAGAAATCTTTCTGTTCCTACAACCGAGTTTTTCATTCGGTCCCCAAGTAACTGAAAATTCAGTTACACTGACGGAGTTGTTATTTCCGTGTACACGAAAAAAAATTTCAGTTCACGTAACTGAATAGGGACCAGACAAAAAACTCACTGACGAGAAATAATATCTCTGTTACTGTGACCGAAAACATTCGTCTGAACATTCAGCTGCATTAAAACTCGGTTGAGATAACTCAAAGCAATTGGCTAAAACCTCCTACAGGAATCTCTCTTTGTTTTGAGTTTTTCACCTGGTTTTCAAATAACAGAAAATTCAGTTACACTAACGGAATTGTTTTTTCTGTGTACAAATGACGTTTCGTATATTTTCTGCCAATTAGGGACGCTAAATAGAATTTAAGTTCCATATGCAAAAAAAGAATTAGCTTCCAGAGCTAAAAAATAACTGTGACAGATAAGATGTGTCACTGAAATAGGGACAGCTAATGTCGATACTACTGAAGCTAAATTTATTTGCTGTTAAACTTAGACGCTACAGCGAGAAATATTAGCTGCTAGAAATAAATGACTGTAACAAATAATTGTAGCTGTACAGCAACCTTCTTTAATATATGCATACGATAAGAAATTTAGGAATAATTGCCATTTTCTTAGCTACTTGAAATAATGTGCATTTTTAATGTCACCTAATATATTTGTATTTCATAGCGAAAGCATCTTAGCTATCATAGCCAATTCTTAACAGTGACAGTTAAACGATTAGCCTTTTGACTAAGTTTGAATCAGCTACCGCGGTTTAGCTGATGTTACTAAATCATTTTTTTGCGTGTATGTATATTACGGATATATCCTTCAGGAGAAAAAATATATATACATATTAGAAACTTTCACTAAGCCTTATTTCTAAAAAATATGACATATTAGAAAGTTGACATATTAGAAAGTTGGGTACAAAATAAGGCTAAAATTTCGACTCGGGAGGTTTAACAATCGTTGCGTGTTAGACGTTGAGAGAACGTTCCGACGCATGATTTGGCGCAGGAAAGTTTCATCGAACTCGCCAGAGAACAAACGACGCTGCCTGTCTCTGGGCACCCGGTGAGAACGCATACAGGAATCACACGGGAGTTAGCCCCCGGCGAATTTAGAAACTCGCGCGAATGCAGCTGAGATCGAAGCCAAGGCGATGCGAGAATTTTCGCGCTTGGTATCGCGATTTTGCCAGCTTTTCCTTGCGCTCGAACTTCCTCTCATCGTTACCATCAACGATATTCCCGGCTCGCTCACAGCAATGCGAAGGAACACGGGGCGACGAGTGCGCGCCAACACGTCTCTCTAGGCTGGATGGGCGAATTTCATACGTCCGCGGATTTGTAAAAGTTGCAGGCGTCGTGCGAAAGTACACGTCGCGTTTTCAGCGGCGGAACGTCGGGCCGTATTCGACGGGCGTTCGCATAATTGCCGTCCCTTCAAGGACCGTGCGTTTCGACCGGCGCGCGAGCTCTAATTATCACCTGGCAACGTGCCGCTTTAATGCATGGCTGTTATTACGCTTTTATGCGCGCGGCAACGACGAATCGTTACACGTCAGAAAACAACGTAAAAATGCGCGACGCGTATTTCCACACTCGCGCGAAGGTATGCGCGGCGTACGCGCTCGACGACGAATCGAGACGAATGAACGGCCGATCTCTTCGCCATGCAACTACGCCGCATCTCTGGTGCACCCTTGCGTGCACAGTATTCTATTACGTCCGTAAGCTCATGTGCCACGTGTTGTGTATATTGTGCTCATTATGCGCATAATACATATATTTATTAGCAGCGCACAATCGCGCTGTTATATACTGACTGAATGGTTAATTATACTTAATCAGTTAATGATATCTATACATATTTACCTCGTCATACATGCGTATCCTGAATTTCCGGCCGAAACGCGCACAACAATAGATTGCGAGGTATAATAATTATTAATTTCATCTAATTACAAAGACAAAATACACGCATATACATGTGTTTATTGATTCAATTCCATAGATGAATTTCATCCCAAGTTAATATGCCGGGAAAATTGTCGATACCATTCCGCGTCAATTAAAGATTTCCGCGGTGTTGATGAGTTCACGGGAAATTCGAAATTCTAAGTGACCACATCGAGATTTTATGTCAACAGCGAATTCGATAATCGCGCGGTTTTATTGATCTTCCGAAGCGAGCGAAGGAGAAAAATGGATGTCGATTAACCTTCGTGATTGACGACGCGTCGATCCATTCGGAGATAAGCGCGAATCGAAGCGCGTCTCGTGATATCACGACTAATCGCTGGCTAATTATGCGGTGAGTCGTCGTAAAAAAAAACAAACGTCAATCGACGCATTTCTCTGTATCGATCGGCGGTCGCTGCAAACGGCGAGATGTCAGCGAGTTACGGCAAACCCCTACACACGCGTGATACACACTTGCGAGGATTCGCAATGGCTCGACACATTTTTAGCGCGGCGGGCGAAGATGCCACACATTCCGCGGCCACAGCCGCCCTCTCCGGTTCTAATTGCAGGAAAGTGCGAAGCTGCGGTCAATGAGTGAGATGGATTTTCTCGCTCGAGACATTCCGGGCGTTTCAATGCTCCCCGCCAGATAGTCTTTTTATTCTCCTAGGCGGCAACGTGAAAAGATACCCGCCGTAATGGAAAAGAGCGGGAGGAAAGAAAGAATAGTGAGACCCCAGCCGGAACTATCGCGAACGCCTTCTCTTCTGCTGTCGAAGATGCAAATATAATACACATACACACACGCACACTCGGTCGTTCGTTCACACGCCGACGGAATTAAGCTAGTTTACTGCGCGCACGGACGCGTTGGTAACGATAAGTGTTCGCGACACTTTATTTTCTCGGTAGACTCACGCGCGCGCGCACGAGGACGTATGAACGTAATTGTCGCGAATGGTGCGCCGTGGCGGCGGTAGAAATTACAGCGAATTTTCAGCGAGTGTTAGGCGACAACGACGACGACGACGACGGGGCGGCGGCGAGTCCGCACCGAGGGGTATTCTCCCGCGAGGATGTCATGTGGAATTGGTGCTATTATCGCCGGCTTATCGTTATCGTTACGCGCGGTAAAAGAAGCTCTCCGCGGGTCCGTTAAAGTACCCGGGGGAGAGGCTCATTTATACGGAAGCACTTACCGATTTGGAGCGATACTGCTGTTACTACGGTAAGCGTGCGACGACACGAGAACTGCTGCGAGATATCCGAAATGCGACAGCGCGATTTTAATTAAAACCGTAGTTGCCGAGAGAGCGACGCGCATCAGAAGCAGTTTTACGCGCATCTTCGTGGCGAAAACAAACGGAAAAAAAGAAGGAAAGAAAAAAAAACAAAGTGCACACGCGCAGACACGTGAAAGCTGGCTTGCTAGGAGCGAAAAATACGGCACAATCAGGTTCACTTTTATGACTGTCGTACTAATTGTCTGTCGTACTATGATATTTTTTTCCGTGTATTTTCGCCTTGTAAATAAGCGAGCATATTAACGTCAATCTGAATTCATATGTGTCGGTCGCGAAAGGGTATTTCCTTTTTTTTTTTCTGGTAATTTTTCCCTCGTTATGTACGCGTCGCAAATGTACGCTAATTAATTTCTCATGAAGGCGCGCGCGACTGATAAGCGTACATGTCTCCGTTATCGATAACACGTTTCAACATGATCGCGCAACGATGACACTGTCTATAAATATAAAATCTCGGTCGGAAAGCTGCCGAAGCGCCACTGAACGATTTAAAATGCATTCAAAACGTACCACGTACATACGGATTAACGCAAAATGCGCGCAATGTTCCCCGGAATTATCGCCGTTTCCTGTCACTCGCGCGTCTTTCCTCGAGGAAGGTTCGCGTTCCCGAGCGTGATACATCTCTTTTATTGTTTCCCAATTTGTCTTTGCTCACGTGGGGTACCGTCACAATTAAAAAGGTTGAAGTTAAAATTTCACTCGGGCAAAATTCGTTCGCGAGCTGCAAAAGAGGAAGCCTGCCACGCGACTACATTTTTAACGCTTAATTCACCGAGCTCCCTTGAATCTTAGATTGCTTATAAATCAAGAAGCACCGATTATAGAAACAACCACTATTCTTTCTCACGTACCCTCCAGCGGTCGCCGGCGAGGAGCGCACCGACAGTTCTGAAACAGGCTGCATATTTAATCGCGCAATCAGGATAGCGCGCGCCGCCGTCGTCGCCGCCGCCGTGTGTCTACTACTCCCACGTTATTTCCATGTTAACAGTTAACAAAGTGGCGGGTAATTATTCCTGTCGCCCGAATCCCGACGAGTCGCGACGCAGCCCGTTATACGACGCGCCCCGGCGTGTAAGACTCGCGCGCATCGCGAAGCCAACGGAGAGAGAGAGAGAGAGAGAGAGAGAGAGAGAGAGAGAGAGAGAGAGAGAGAGACACAAAGAGAAAGAGAGAGAGAGAGTATCGTAGCAGGCCGCAACTCTCCTCGTAGCCCATAACCCAGTTATCGAATAGAGTTTCCCGCGGAGTATGCAAAGTCGGACATTGTAATAAAAGTTTATCGTAAGCGTCGGTTGGCTGGCTGGCTGGCTGCTTGCTTGCTCGCAGAGGTCTGGAACTTAATCGAGTGCTGAAAGTCCGCGCCGCCGGCGGAAGTGCACTCTCGCCGTCCGCGCGCCGACTTACATTCTGCGGATTCGCGCGAGGATTATTCATTTCGCCTCAACAGCCGTTAAGGGAGCTCCAAAGATGCCGGGCGGAGGTGGCGTACCAGCACGACGACGGCGACGACGACGACCAAGTCGGCGGTATACGTAATACGCGCGGTTCCCCGGGTGACTATTTCAGCGCTTGAAATCGCGGCTTGCTAATTCCGGACCGACGCTCGCCGAAGCGTGCCGGGACGTTTCCAAGCGGTTTCTAAATTACTCTCGCTTAAGTCCTCGCGTAAACAAAGTGCTGCGGACTGCGGCATCTGTATTACAATGAGGTGACTTTTACGTCTTTTAAACAGCGCGAGAAGCGACCCGCGCCCGTTTAAAAAACGGGCTAGAACTTTGCGCGCGCTTAACAATGATGGCGTATTGCGCGGGACGATTATTCATTTATTTAACGGCGGTGGCCGCTTCGGACACGCGATGTCATTCCGATCGAGGTGCTCTAAAACAACCAAGTTGGACCCAAGGAAGAAACGAAGCTAAAATTCCATCAAGTAAGAATACGAAGCGTGAGTAACACTGTTAAACGAGCCAAGCTACCGCTGAACAAAAATAAGAGGAAGCAACGTTCCAAGCAGTTCCTTTAACGCCGAATAATACAGGCACAAAGACGCGCGTATCTATTATAATCGTGTTAACGTAATGCAGCAGACAACGCGGTAGTCTCGCGTTACACACGCATTACCATATGTTTGCCGTCTCTGACCCCTAACCGAGCTAAACCGAGTTCGCGATACACGCCGAGAACCGGATATCGAGATGCCTATTGTAATAGTAGCGGTGGCGGCGGTGGCAGCGGCGGCTCTCAACAGCCCGGGAATCCACGTGAGTGAACGCGGGGCAACTGTTCAAATGTCATAAATGTTCGTCTCCGTGATCGTCTTGGCGCAAATTTGCGCGATGAACAATTCGACGCCTTCGAGTCGCGTGCCGTTTCGCAACGCGGCCAGGGATGCAGTGGAGGAAGAGTGCGCTCTCTCTCTCTCTCTCTCTCTCTCTCTCTCTCACTCTCTCACTGTGGCATGCGAAAACATCTCTCGCGAGCCGAAGAAGCCCCGTAGACGCGTGCAGCCATATCGTTTTCAACGATATCTCCTGCCCGCAATGTACCTGCTCTCGAGATAACTCCGAAGTGCTTCTCTCCTCCGTTGTCTTCTCGCCCTCGCGCACCGCTACCCTTGTACGCCACCGCCTGTCTATCTCTTGCTCTCTCACTCTCTCCTTCTCTCTGTCTGTCTCTCGCTCGTCGTCCCTCTCGTCGTCAGCCTCGCCTCCGCGCGCGTGTTCCCTCTTTCCCTCTTACTCCGTTTCGCTGAAACCTTCGCACGCGTGGCGCAAAGCAGATTGCCAAATATCCACAGGTTGTTGATTTTGTTAACTGTGTGCGCGAGCAGCAGCAAGCTGTGCACTACGTGTCAAGGCGAACGTGTACACCTACACACATACAAATACGCACACACAAAGGGATATGAAGCCGCGTGCAGTGACAATGGAGTATGAGCTCTGCGGATTCCCTTACGAGACAACGTTGCGGAAACCAATCGGGAAAGTTAATAATTCCGTTCGATTTTCTCTCGGTGAAACGTTAATTGGATATTCCCCATTTTCGTGGAGTTACGTTAATTGGATATTGCCTATTTTCGCGGTGTCTACACGTTTTCCATAAGCACCATACGGATAAATGCAGAGAGCGGAGGTTGATGCAAAAATCTACAATTAGCGGTAACAAACACGTTTCGCTTCGTTGCCGTTTTCAGAAAGTCCCAACGGTTGTTTCGTGGCGAACGACACTTGTGACTGTTCGATTATTATGCATAATATTTATGCGAATGCGAAAACACCCGGTAGAATGTTCAAACCGAGAAATTGATACGGCTTATGAGATCGCGATAATAGATATTATCGTACGCAATAGTTAATTCGCATAGACTGTCTAAATCCGAATGTATTAAATGCGTGAAATCGACGCGTATTATTGTTAATTACAAACAGCACAAATCTACCGCTTCATTTGTAGAATTTGTTTGTCGATTAATTGATAGCTGCGCCGTTACAGAATCGATCTCTCAATGAGCCCGGATAAACGAAATATTTCACGAGCGTTGTCATACCATAGACCGTTATATTAGCCGGCCGAGAAACGGAGACGAATGCGCACAGTTAATATCATAATAATCATATGATCTATTATTGTAAATATCTCATTCGTATAACATTATCGTATCGCGTTAACATCAATTATTGGAGAGTCACGGAAAAGTCACACATATCGAGTGTCCAAATTGCATAAATTCGGGTACAGATGCAATTCACAATAATAAATTTAATGAACGGAAAAATAATTATAATATATCTGCGCATCGAAATGTCAATTAATGATACATTTGTGATTTTTCGAAGCTTCTATGTAGCGTCATTTGTAAACTCAAATATAACCACCATAAGAGATTCGTTTATTACAATTTATTATCAATTACTCAAGAGAGAGAGAGAGAGAGAGAGAGAGAGAGAGAGAGAGAGAGAGAGAGAGAAAGAGAGAGCGGAATTGGGAACGCATTAAAAACTCGGAAACGTTTCTTCCCGTCTACCATAAAGCAAATAGGAGTCAGCGTGCGCGAATACCCGAAATAACCGGGAAAAGTTGCGCGAGAACGAAAATCAGGACATACGTAATCCGGAACTTTGCTTGTCAATTTTGGAAAGCGACAGACAGCAGGTCTTCGAAGTTGAGCTTCTCTCTCTCTCTCTCTCTCTGCCTCGCTCTCGAGCCCAAACAAGATCACCCTCCGGGCGGCCACGGTCGACGACAAAATTCAATCATCGAGATCGCGACTCCGCTAGATCGACCTGGCGGACGAGCCCATCCCATTGGGCTTCACCTACACAGCCTCTCTAGATCAGCCGCATCTGCTCTCAATGCAGCTCATATCGGGAGTCTTACGACGTCGGAGCTTGCGGAGGCGATAAGCGGTCCAGAGAGAGACAGAGAGTGAAAGAGAGGGCAGGGAGGGAGAAAGAGGAAGAGAAAGGGGGGTTGGCCAAGGATGATAGAGAGAGGAAGGGAGAGAGGGGGGCAGGGAGAGACTTCCCGGGGATTCCATCGAGGATTCGAGTGATGTTCGGCTTGTCGTGCTAACCAGGAGAGCGGAGGAACTGCGAATCGAGCGGTTTCGGGCACGGGGGAAAGGAAGCGAGGGTGGTAGGCGGCGGAAGTAGGTACTTGGATATGGAAATGGGGTGCCCCGGTGCAAATGCGAAGCGCTCGAATCTATCAATTTCACTCCGCAGGTAACCGCGATTGGTGGCGAGCGGTGGAAGGACGGCGGCTTCGGTAATTCGCTGATTCGAAGAGTAAACACAAAGGCTGGAGAAGCGATCGCTGGCCGAGAAGAGAGAAACCGAGGAACGGGTCAGAGGGATAGATGGATGTACGTGTGAGTGAAGAGAGGCGCGGTAAAGTGCTCGATGAGCGACTGAGGTGGACTTGGAACGGAAAGCGCCGAGAGAGCACGGATCGCCGAGTGGAGAGAATGTGCAGCCTTCATCATTCGTGCATTATGTATCACGAGTGTAAAAGCCGCCGCCGTCTCCGTTGCCGCGTATGTATAGCGCGAGAATACGGTACGCGTGCGCGCGAATTTTCTATGCCGGTTATTACAGGTGTAAATTCCAACCGTGTGCGAGGCAGCAACCATTCGGCCAAACGATGAGGTCAAACAGTATCGCGAGGAAGATATGGATAGATAGATAGATAGACCTTGATTTCCGAATATATATTTCGTACACATCGTTACGGAACCGATACGTACAAACATATACACGCATACAAGGCGACCTGTTACCCCTGTATGCACAGTCCTGCTGTGCGGCATCTCCAAGTTGCCGGCGACAGCGGTGACGACGGGGGAGCGGCACTAGCCGCTGGTCAGAGATGTGGTGTCGACTCTCGCATCGCGATGTCGATGGTGTCGATGTGGAAGTGGTCCGGCAGGCAGGTGTGGTGTATGCACATACACGCCTGTCGTCCCTTTCCGAATCAGAGCCCCCGACCGAGCCGTCGATTCGCCCACGCGCGGTTTAATGACGTCTTCGTCCGTCATTTATGCGTCGAACCGCGATATGACACGCGTAATACGCACGCCGCATGATCTCTGTCGTTGATAATGTGACGCGCAATAGGCCGTGTCGAAGCCACTTGGGAATGGCTGGCTATGCTCGTGGCTATGCGAAACCCCTCCGCAGACTATCACCACCCAGCCACCACACAACCACCAACGGACTACCAACGAGTCGCGCGAGTCGGCTCGCTGGTAGCCCGTTAGCAGCGCACGACGCGCGATAACGTGCTCGCCGATGTATGCACGAGTCGCAGTTTGTCGGTTGCACCTCCGCCGAATTGGGCCGATCCCGTGTCACTAGATTCACAAAAGCTTCCGCTCGATTTACGAGCGCGTAGAGCCTTCCTGCCGACCCGGTGTTATGCGGCCGAATGGCATGCCGCGTGGATTTCAATGACTTGTAACGCCTCTATCATAGTTTTCGGTCGAACGACGCGTACAAACGCGCGAGACATATCGCGTAATTGCCATGTATAGCTGTCGACAAAGAGTGACGTTTTACGGCAGAGGAAGCCTTTGTCGCGCTGCGAAAAGCGAACAGTATCGGGCGATAAGACAAGGTTCAGAAGAAATTGCCTTTAGCTTCCCCGACGCGATAAACGCTCGTAACTAACGGTGTTTAATTAGTCACGTAACTTTGGAATCCTTCGCGAAACAGAATGTAAGATCGTATAAGTTTATAAAGTAATATTACATATCTTCTCGTTAATCCTTTATTTGGCAGACCCCAAAAGATTTGAGGAGAAGAATGTTTGGATGTTTAAATAAAATAAATTATGTCTCCTGAATGAAAATATATTGTTTCCAAAACATCATTTCGCGAAAACATATTTTTTCAACATAATTTTTTTCATCTAGTTGCAAAAATCGAAAAGTTGCTAAAAAACACCGACGAGCAGGACAGGTAATCAAATGTTGCTCTCGAACAACAGTGCTAAATAAGTGCGTTCTATCGTTCTTGCATATAGCTTATGAGAAACAGATGTTGTTTGAGGACAAATAAAGGGGGTTAATATGAAATTATATAATTTTCACGAAACAGTGGAAGCCATTCGCGTTACGTTTCAACTGGGGTTGTAATTTGTCGAGTAAATGTGCGTTTCAAATTACAATTTCTACAACTTCCGTTACAAACAATAACGATATTAATTGCACATTTCGAGAGGAAGTATGAACGGTCCTCGAACGCCTAAAACGTACGACGCGTTTTCGTGCATTTTTTACTTATTTATATCTTCTTGTAATTTATAAAGACTGCTGGACGGACTTCTTGACGGGCAAACGAACAATATATCGTTTAATTTCATACCTGCGCGCCGTTCTCTTAACTAAAAATTTCTACACGCAAAGTGAAAGTCATGAAGATTAATGCGCGAAAGTGAGACTAACTGGTCCTCCATTCCCACGATGCCGGCAGAGCATCGAGGAAGCGGCAAGAAAAAGACGAGGAAGAGAAGAGGAAAGAAGAGTAGGGAAGAGAAGAGGAAGCGCGGTCATTTTCCACAGCGCCAGTAAGAAAAAGCAAATCTTCGCAAAAGTGAGGCAAGCAAGCTGTTTCCTCCTCGTTCACCGGAGCAAACCAGAGTAGGTAAGATTACCAAACACGACGAGCTATAGAATAGGAACAACACCGCAATGTGACACTCTCCCTTGAAGAATGCGTACATCTCGTGAAATTTGCTGAGAGAAATATATCTGCTAAACTAGAAACTACAAAACATACGTAATATTTTTTCTTTCAATTTGAACTTTTCTCGTAGAAACTCGTGTAATGCTTCCCGCATAGAAAATGTTTTGGAATCTAACTAGGACCCACACACAGCCCGACTTCCCAAAATCATTACAGGTTGATTCTCAGATAGAAATGTAACTTTGCAATATTTTCCTAAAATCTTTTTATTTTCTAATATTTCTCTGGTTTTCATTGAAGAAGATACTTTCCAAAGAATTTCACTATTCAGTAAAATGCTTAGTGTTTAAAAAATATTTTATTTTTTGATATTTTATTCTATCAAATATAATAGTTAATATAAAAATGGGATTCTCCTTTGTTTGATCATAAAAGTGTACTTACTGAATTATTGACTGAAAAAAACACGGATTCCCATAATGTTTCTGTTTGAATTCTAGATATAAAACTCAGGTTTAAGGCAAAAACGGGATTCCGAATTAGTGTCGTAGTGGGATAACCAATTTTAGGACAAATTTTAATATTCCAAGTAGAATTCGTGCTGCATTTGGGAAAATCTTGAAGAATTTCTATGCGGGTTTGTCTTACTTTTTTAGTTATAAAGGAATCGTATATCAAACAGCACTGGGCAGATATCTGTTTGCGAATTTCGCATTAGGCGCACCGCGATTAAACAAATTAGCTGTCGAAACTTTTGTTCAACGCTGTACAGCATCAAACGAACCGATCAGCGGCGCGCACACGAACCGCTCGGTCTCGTCGGCGCATGTTGTACGTCGTTGCCGTCGGCACGTTAATTAGCACTCTAAATCAAGCATATAAATCAAGCGAGGTGCACGTTTCCACGAGGATGATCAGCGGAGGACGCCTACTCGCGTTAACTTCGTCCGGAATATATCGGTACACTCCACTTGCGACGACCGTGCTCGTCCACACGCCGAGAGCTCGATTTCGTCGAGCCGACGAGAACGCTGCTCGTCGCTCGAATACGCTCGTTCGCGCGCGGATACGCGCGATACCAGCGCTGGGAGCGCAGCGCTTATGCGCCCATCATCGGTTAGAGAGACTACGAGTTTCTTCATAAGATATATTACCCGACCCGTCGTGGAAAGACCCTTTCGGAAATTACTGTGCAAACACTCTCGAACGTGCGATCGGCTCTCTCCCTCTCTTTGTCTCTCTCTCTCTCTCTCTCTCTCTCTCTCTCTCTC